>NW_017534452.1:0-50917 GCF_001853355.1 Bactrocera latifrons
TCATGGTGGATGATTCCTTTCCAATCCCACCAAACATTTAGCATAACCTTTCGAGGCGTCAATCCTGGCTTTGCGGCCAATTGTTGAGTTTCACCACGATTGGATCATGATATTTTTCGCACATTATTGTCGTATTTCATCCACTTTTCGTCTCCTGTTACCAATCGCTTCAGAAATGGYTCGATTTCATTTCGTTTCAGCAAAGAATCGCAGATGTTAATTCGGTCCATTAAATATTTCAAAGACAATTTATGTAGTACCCAAACATCAAGCTTCTTTTTGTAGCCAGCCCTTTCTAAATGGTCCGAAACCGTTTTATGATGAAGTTAAGTTAAGTAGCGATGTCATAGCTGCTTATGTGACGCTCCTGGTCAATCTTTTCCATAAGTTCATCGACTTTTTCAACGATAGATCGACCAGAGCGAGGTGCATCTTTCACATCGAAATCGAGCGAACCATTGTTGTGTTACACGAACTGACACAGAATCGTATCCGCAAACTTCACAAATTTCATTGGTGGCTTTCCTTTTTATACAAAGATTTCAAAATATAGCGAATTTCATCATAATTTTCACTCATTTTGAACAGTTGTAACTTTTTTTCAACTTCCCCGAATTTAATTTTTTTTTTGTTAAATGAAGCTTAAAATCTCATCTTTCCAGCACTAAATGGTATGACACCATGTGATTGGTAGCATTGGAGATATACGACTGCAACGACATCTATTGACAAAATACGAAAAGACTTTAGACTACCCAGTTATTATATTTTTATTATTATTATACCGGAAATACGTCGAACTCAGGTCTTGTGAAGTCGTAATTTGACGAAAAATTTCCTATTCCATAAGTTAATATTCGGCTTTACTCATCGTAATATGCTATTTTGACCACCAACACCGCTACTCTACACCACAGAGGTCCTTTCTTTTGAATCACTACTCTCATCGAAAGTTTGTTGGCGAGTTTCTAGCCAAACCTTGGAGCGCTGACTTAAAACTCGTTCAGTTTTTACATCAGCAACTGCATTCAAAGGCAACTAACTGTCAGCACCGTGTCATGCCAAATGTAAAACCCTGTGCGACCCAGCAATTACTACAATTTCGCTCTTACCTCCACCTGCATTGCGGCAATCACATATATTTTCTCATTCAACCCGCGAGACTTCTCACTTGTCACACGCCAGCTGATTGCTGTGGAGCGCTGCCAAGAGACAGCCGTGATGGCAAGTGACGAAATGGCCAAAGAGTGTCACTGCAAATGGATCTGTCAACGCTCGTGACTCCTACAGCCGACTACAACAGAAGCGCCAGCAATAACAACGTCCACTCCTGCAGCAGCCAACGAACGGTAGAAGAAACGAACGGCAGGAAGGGTTTGCGTAACTAATATGATTTTATTTGTTGCGCGGAAAATGACATAAAAGCGGATTTTTTTTGTAATTAATTGCTATATAAAGCTCGGAACTTGTACTCGTTGCTGTGCGTTGTCACTCGCTGGTCTTGTTGTTGCCATTCAAAGTCATAACAGTACGCACATATAAAAGAAGCGACAGCAATTGTAATCAAGAAAGGAAAGGAGTAGAAAATAAAAAATTAAAAAATAAAAGTAATGTGAAAAGGAATACAAAAAGGAGTTCGTTATGTGGCAGCAGTGAGGCTCTAACGGACGGCGTCCAACTCGTGCCACAATTAACACACATACATACACATTTGCCGCTTTCCACACAATAGTTGGCGCGCTTAAGTTGATTTAAACAAATTATAAGTGTTTCTATGAAAAATATGTAGAATTTGCGCCACAAAGGTCCACCAGCGGCAAATATCCTCGCGTTGGTGACAAGTAATGCAGCAAATCATGAGTTTACGTGACGTGGAAATTTAAGCAAATTACCGTTGTCAGTGTTGAGTTGTCGCTAAGTGTGCCTTTTTATTGTTGTAATGGCGCCATATATAAGCAAATGGCTTTTGAATGAAGTGCCACCTCCATAGAAGAGTGCGGGCGTGTGTATGTATGTGCGACAGAATTCCCTTGGCACTCGATTGATTACACTCCGTGAACAGTTTATTGGTTCCATTTACATACATATATATCTGTATGTCTGTGTGTGTGTGTGTGTGTGTGGTGGTGTGTTGCCGCTATGTAACCTGTTATTTAGTTATGCCGTTGGCATTAAGTTTTCAAAGTGTTCAAGATTTGCGTGGGAAGCTCAAGACGGCGCACAAAATCCTTTTTAAAAGTGTTGCGGTGACAAAGAGAGAGGTAGAGGGAACAGCGCTTCAGCGGAGCATATTGTATAAAAATTGAAGGAATTATATGCTTGGAATTGGCAAGTGACGGCTGTGGGCGGATTCACTTTAAAATGAAGCGCATGAAAGTTGAATATAAAATTTACATTGCATAGAAGAAACTTTAACACCTTACATAGAATGTAGAATAATATTTTGTTAGCCTTCTTACTGCTGTTTTAATGAAAATTTTCTATGTTTCAACAAATTAAATTAATTAAAGCATTTTTCCTTCAACTTGTGAGCTTACCATTCACTTTTTCCATTTTCAAATGGAAAATTCATTCTTTAAGAAATAATAAATTTTTTATCGGCTGATGCCAGTTAGCATAATCTAACTATACTGGACTTATGGAACAATCACCTACGTACTAAACCCTTAAATCATGCTGCTTTAGCTTGCATTTGTACCTGTCTGTACTGTACTGTCGTTAAGCATTACTTCGCAGGACCAAGCTGGGCAAGGATGCATCTTTACAAACTCTGCGGGGTTATTTAGCTGGTTTTAAACTTCTCCGCTGCCGTTCTTTTATCCTGACTTCTGAGATTACCAAAACTAAGGTTTATCTAACTAAGAGTATCTGAGTTCTCTACCTTCAGATATGTGTCATTTACTTTAGGAGTAGTACGAAGTAAGTCCAAATCTTCGTCAATTTGGACATCCCAACATAAAGCCTTTCTTTTAAATACAATTACTATTCGCTTTGTAGCATCATTTTATAGTATAAAATAGCATAATAAATCGCCGAAAGAGTGGCGGTTTTATTCTAACATTTCTTGTTATTAAACACATCTAAATTTTTCCAAGTTTTATTATTTAGTGGACTATGTGTTACTTCCATCAATATAATACAAGGTCTCATAGGTACAGTAAAGTCCTCAAAAGGAATTCAAGCAGAATACAGGTTTTCAAAGAGACTTGGGTTTGTTTTTATGTGGCATGAGAGAATAAAATTGTTGAAGTCTAATAATAAAGCGCTAAGAGGAGAAGGGCTTCAATACACTTTCAGTGATCATTATAAGACATTTCTCGAAGTCTTGATGTTTTTTTTTTTGCTTTTTTGCCATTCTTGCTCAAAAATTTGTTTTTCGCATTTCAAAGTGTTGAATATTATACAAAGTTTATGTCTGATCAAAATTGACCCGGACTAACTTAATTATTTTAATATAAATTGCTATAAAAATAAATTCCAGAGCTATTTCGATTCAGTTTGCTTACTCACTTTATATAAAGGGTTATCCATTTCGGTGTTTTCTATTTTTTTTTTTCTAAGAAAAAACTTATTCTTAATTGGCGTAGACACAGCTTACGCGATTATAACTGAGTTAACAACACCACGCCAGTCGTTTCTTCCTTTCGTTACGTGACGCCAATTGGATATTCCAAGCGTAGCCAGTTAAGAAAAAACTTAGATACTTAAATTTAATGAGAAATCATTCGAAAGAAGATTCTTTGGCATATATTTTTTTGCAGATTATCTCTTTCGTGCGCGTTCGAGCAATTCGACTGACACCTGGCAAATGACACTCGTGATGTTTTGCTCCAAGACCTGAATCGAAACGGGATTGTTAGCATAGTCTTTAAATTATACATATCCCAATAGGAAAAACACTAACGGTGTGATATCACACTATCTTGGTGGACAATCGACCGACCCAGAACGTAAAACCATTGATCGATGATATGTGTGGGAAATGGCGTCACCTTGTTGAAACCAAATGTCGCCGAGATCACAAGCTTTAATTTCAGGCATCTAAAAGTCGGTGATCATAGCGCGATAACGACCACCATTAACAGTTACGTTCTCACCGGCATCATTTTTGAAGAAATATAGACCGATGATTCCACCAGTCCACAAACCACACCAAGCCGTCGTTTTTCTGATTCAAATAGCAGCTCTTGAATCGATTTAGGTTTTTTTCGTCCCAAATGTGATAATTTCGCTTGTTTACATATCCATTGAGCCAAAAATCGCTTAATAAAATTTGGCTCGAAATTGTCAGATCTTCTTGGAAGTTTTGAAGAGCCCATAG
The DNA here is from genome assembly GCF_001853355.1 of Bactrocera latifrons. Classification (NCBI taxonomy): domain Eukaryota; kingdom Metazoa; phylum Arthropoda; class Insecta; order Diptera; family Tephritidae; genus Bactrocera; species Bactrocera latifrons. The sequence continues at coordinate 4,322 of NW_017534452.1, forward strand.
ATAGAATGAAGTGATGCCACTTGGAAAGAGTTCACAACTCTGAAAATTTCATAACAGCTTAACTTGTAAACGAAAAATAATGCCTTTTATAGTTAATCAATGTACTAGGAAATGCGTTGATTTACCGTTTATAACGGAATGATTTTACTTAAGTATGAAATATCACATTTCCAAGGTATGAAAATTTCGACACTTCACCTGAAATTACAAAAAACAGAAAACAAAAGCAGCAATTAATAATAAATCAATTATAACAAATTAAGTGATCTTTGGAAAATTTTGTACAATTTGAGTAAAACATACAACGTTGTGCTATTTAATTTGATGAAAACTTGTACGAAACTGTGTTAGCTTGCTCCAATTTACGCCATGCTGCTTCGCGCACAAGCTCTGCCGTTGCGCCGCATCAGCAGCCCCTTCGCCGCCCACTGACCCAACACTGGCAGGCGAAATCGACCGATTAAGGCCAATGACTGCCTGGCAACCGAAAATAAGAGCAAATAAAAATGTATAAAATTGCAATAAAAGCAAATAGATCGAGGTTAAGCCGCTTTGTAAATTTATTTTTGTATAGCCACTTGGGAAAATTTAGCATATTGCGTGCAAATATGCATACACACACACACACTTATGAACATATGCTGCTTCGCCACACGACCACGCTGCCACTTGTCACACACGCACACACAGACACACTTGCAGGCACTTAAATATATTTGCAATGGAAATAGTCGCATTTACAAATAAAGAGAGTTCAAGCAATTTGCAATATAATTACGCCCGTGCAGCTAAAAATACACAGCAACACACATGTACATAAACGTACATGTGTAAGTGCGTGTGAGCATAGTGGTTGTTAAGGAGTTGAATGTCAGGACTAAAATAGACAAGACAATGCACTCGCTGTGCCGTAAGCGCTTGCCTCAAGATGCTGCGTTATATTGGGTGTGTTCTAAAGTTGGCAAGTGGGTTGCTGCGTGCACTTGTATGTGTGGGTATGCGTCGTTCTATGACGCGCTGTGGACTTCGTTGGAAATATGTGTAGGCGCATTGGTCAATGATCTTTATTAGGAAAAATAGAATTTACGTGGGCATTTATCGTAATGGGACAATATTGATTTGTGTGTGCTTCTGTGGAATAATAAGCGAATATTAAATTTATCAGCAGCTATGCTATTTATACTATGATTTCTTGGAAACTGGTTTTATTATTATTTAGATCAATTAATGACACATTTTCGATATTGAAAATATTTATGTATATTGTCTATTGTCATAATTTTGCATGATACGAGCATCTTGAGAGCGAAAGAGTGGTTCCGAACAGCCCTTACATTGATATTTCAATTGCCAAGATGCCAATAAATTATTTGAGAGATATAGCCAATACATTAGGTTGTCAAATATCTCCCTTCCGCTTTTTTGCTCTTTATTCAATGCTTTATAAAAATTGTTACAGTGATCGGATTTAGTTCAAATATGCGCCGTTTCGTTTGATAGCCTGTTTCCATCTAGACGGCAATTTCTTAATACCTCCCTCGTAGAAGCCCTCTCCTTATTTGCGAATAACTCGAAGCAAAAAGGGTGTTCGCCATGGACAGAAATAGGTAGTAATCACTTGGCGCTATGTCCGGGCTATCCGGAAGTTTGTGGTCTGGCATTGTCCTGGTGGAACACTACACCCTTCCTGATGGCCAATTCTGGACGGTTCTGGTCGATCGCCTGCTTCAAGTGGTCCAGTTGTTCGCAGTAAATGCTAGAATTAAGCGTCTGGTAGTGGATTATTTCCTACCAATCCCACCAAACACACGGCAAAACCTTCCTCGCCGTCAATCCCGGCTTGGCCACTGTTTCAGACGATTCACGACTGGGTCGAGTTCGTTCCGTTTCAGCAGAATATCGCAGACGTTGATTGGGTCGAGAAGGTTTTTTGCGTCATATCATGCTGCATCCAAACATCAAGCGTTTTTATGTATACAGTCTTCTACTGATGGTTTAAACTGGTTTGGTGACTAACTCCCAAACTGGGCGATACCACAAGATGCCACATGCCGGTCTAACTCGATGTTTTCCATGATTTGATCGGTATTCGTCCTCACAGGTCTATCCATGGAGTAGTTTTCGCCCGCTCTGAATCGTCGAAACCATTCCTCCGCAGTTCGAAGTGAAAGATTACCAACCCCCAAAAAGTATAACTCACCGAACGTTTCTCTAGCGGATTTGCCTTTATCGAATGAAAACTTTAAAATAGCGCGAATTTTGGTGTTAGTGAACTCCATGTTTACACGTCTATGACTGTTGAGCGCAATATCCAAACTAATCATGCATAGCGTCGTTTTGCAGGTTATATCCTTTCAAAGATGAATAGTATTGTCAGATACGACCTCTCTTGCGCTTTATAAATATCCGCGAAATTCAAAAAACAAAAAGGTGGAAGGGAGATATTTGACAACCTAATATATGTCGATCAACTTTTCAGACACATGGCAACGCCATAATGAAATGTTGAAAGAGATATAACACAAATGACCGAAAAAGTTTTAGGCACTCCACCATTGTATTGCATTATTTTTCCTTATGTGGTTACATGGTCATTTCCGGTGACCCATCGAAAAAAAAGCGCCCATTGGTAGTATAACTCCTTACAGGATCATCTAAAGTGAAAAACAAAAATTACGTGTTAGAGCTGGAACGAAGCAAAACAAACTGAAAATTGGATTTTTAGCAGACATTTTTACAAAAAACATGTAGATTTAGCGACATTTTTCTTCAAATAGATGTAATCGAAAAAATAATCCTCCATCAAAATCTTAAAGTATTGTATCTCAAAGACATGTGGAAAATTTCTTGAAGATCGTTTGAGTAGTTATCGAGAAATCTTGCCAACCGACTTTAAAGACACAGTTTCGAGAAGAACGCGTTTAAAGACGGCGCACTTAGCCCAGCTAGCCTCCATCTCCGAAAATTTTACCCGGATCAGTTTGATAATTTAAGACAATATTCTAGAGGTGTCGATTTTTTGAAACTCGTAAACCCATGTAATCCCCTAAGTGCAATTAACTCTTTCAAACCTGAAAATAGAGATTCAAAGGACCAAATGTAGCTACAAATTAGGGTGTTTATTGTATTTCTCGCAGTATGCGCTAAAGATTAAAAATAATATCGACCCAAAAAGAAATCAATAATAACAGAGAATCGTAGCGTCATGTCTCGCTAAAAAGGACCCATTCATATCTTCAAGAATCATTTCAAGCGATATTGGTACGATAATATCCTCCCGAACGATACAATGAAGGTTACAATGAGCTAATTTACCTATGTAGCAGGATAGCGAGTAAAATAACTTTATTGCTACCAAAAAATTTAAGGACAAGATAGCCAGATAGATAGATATCTAGTTACGACAATTTCCATATGGTCTTTCCAACGGAGTCGAGATCTTCCTCTTCCTCTGTTTCTGCCGGCGGGTACTTTGAGGTTGGTAATATATTGGTTCCAGGACATCGATGTAGATTCTTAATCAGTGCAGTCAGATATGAAATTTAACATTCTTTCCCTCCAAATTAAATTTATTAGTCATTGAAAACCACGTGAGTGACCACGTGTGTATCTTCTTCTTCTTCCTTACTGGCGTAGACAACACTTACGCGGTTATAGCCGAGTTAACAACAGCGCGTCGTTTCTTCTTTTAGCTTTTTGGCGCCAACTCGGAATACCAAGTGCAGCCAGATCCCTCTCCTCCTGATCTATCCAGTGAAGTGAGTGAAAGGCTTCCTATTCTTCTACTTCGACCGACGGGTACTGCCATGTGTGTATCTATTATTGATAAAAATTTCAGCTCAATCGCTCACACAAACTATGCAACAAACCTACAACAACAATTTTTTATAGTCTAAGTTGGAAAGAAACATTACACAATGCATACATACACATTCCACTGTGCTAAGTAACCACTATACACTGACATTCCACTCAACAGTATAAATGTATGTATATTTGACCCAGCGTGACCCCTTTTAATATTTTCATTGCATGCACTATAATTTTTACGCCGTTTTTTCTGCACTTATTCAACGGCATATTATGCCCGGGTCACTGCAGCAATGCCAAAAAAATAAAAAGAAAAAAAAAATAACACAAATAATAAATGCTTGCAGTGGCAACCCATGAAAATGACACCGCCATTCAACTCTCCACAACAATTACACTTCTCATTGCCAACATAACCAGCGCGCAACCAACATCTCTGCATTCATTTGGCCCGCATTCGATGAAAAAACCGCCTGCACTCCACACCCACACAGCCAAGCGCAAATTAATAGTTGGATCTATATATATAGTATATATGTATATAATTTTTTTTTAAGTAAATGGGGCTGCAACACAAAATAAATAAAACAATATAAGCATGTATTGGTATGCACTTTGCGGAAACAATAACGCTGTCCCTTAACTCCAACAATTCCCCTTTCAGCCTTTTTCTCACTTTGCGGCAAGCAATGAATTCCGGTTACTAACGCCTGTAGACCGCGGCAAGTGTGCGTGTCCTTGTTCGACAAATAAGTCCGTGTGTCAGGAAAATATGAAATTATTATATAGTTTGTATTTGCTTGTTTACTTTAGCTTTCGATAGCGCGGCATTATCGCTGATATGATTTTGATATGTCAATTGCCATAATCCGGCGTAGCTGTCCGTTCTTTGGAGAAGAAATAACGGTTAGTTTTGCATTCGAAAAAAGTGTATAATTTATATTATTATTATGGCTGCGTTTGGTGGGTCAAAAATATTTGGTTCGTGAGCATGCTGTATTTTTTTTTTTTTTTTTTTAAATTTTTTTTTTTTTTTTTTTTTTTTTTTTTTTATTAGTTACTTTTTTATGCCCATATTTTTGCTTTTTATATAACGTGGTTTCTGTGGGAAGCTCAATTAAAATATAAAATGTTGTGTGTGTTTTCTCACTAGCTTACTCACACTTCCGATAATGAATTTAAGAGTAGCGAAAGCTTTTTTATAAAATAAACATTGCATTATTACTTGCGGATTATTAAGACTTTATTAAAATTTTTTAAAACATTTCGGGCTTAAAAAGCATTTAATATCAAAACTTTTAAGTAAATTTTTAGGAAAAGTCTTATTATGGTCCCTGTTATGCTTTTCAAAATTACTACATTTTAGTTGAAATTTTGGAATTCGGTCTTATGGTATCTAAAAAAAAACTTCTTTTGAAGGGTTTTAAAACTTCAAATTTTTTTGGTATTATGGTTTTCCATTCTGTGCCAGGGTTGGTAAGTGTTTTAAAAAATTTATTAAGAAAGTAGTTGAACCTAAAAAGTTTTGTGTTCAATTGTGTTCAATTCAAACTTGTTAAAAAAAAAAATATTTTGTTTATAAATTGAAAATATTTTAAGCAGTTTTGTACAAATACATAGAATGATGAACAATTTGTAGAACTCCAGAAAATCTCGAAACTGGACGAGGCAAGCAATTTCGAAACAGGAAATATAAGAAGTAAGTAAGAGCTAAGTTCGTGTATAACCGAACATTCTATGCACTCTTGCCACTTGCAAGAATTAAATAAATAAAATTAAGTACCTTCTAAGGTTTGTTAGTTATATGGCATCTAGGATGAGTTTTCGCAATTTTATGCATTCTAACCACAAAACCATTATAAGGAAAACACGCTGTCTCGATTTTATTAAGATAACTCACATATTAGCCGATATTTGCGGTAAAAATTCTCGGAATCGGAATCTCTATATTAGGTATATGGCGGCAAAGAGAAATATTGATCCGATTCAATCCATTTGTAACACATAGACACACTACTATCAGGAGACGATTCTCTCTTTAATTATATGTATATTTCACCCATTGACCGATATTTTTGGTAAAAATCAACTAGGTCCACATATTCAATGCCTCGGGGCTTTAACAGATTTGGTTCGATTTGGCCAATATTTAGTCGTAAGGTGGTAAATCTCTAGTAAAGGTACTATTAGTGCAAAGTTTTTTCCCGATATATTAATTGATTCTAGATTTGTATACTGGCAAGTGAAAGTTTAAAATGGAATATAAAATTGTGTCTTGTTTATATGGCTGTAGTCCGATTTCGTCCATTTTCACACTGTGACATAAAAAAAAAGTAATAGAAATGTTAAAAAAAATCTCCTTCATTTGGGTTTTATCCGTTTGGAGCCGATTGTGGTATGCTGCTTTTTCTAAATGGGGCAGAAAATGTCATTATCAAATACCTTAACCCCGTTAAGGGCCCTCAAAAACTACAACGACAAATTGTTTTCGAACTTCGGAAAAAGGCACCAAATTTCTCTATTTCAATTTTGTACTATGTTTATAAAAGCAAGAAAAAACGTTAACTTCAGTTGTACCGAAGCTAAATACCCTTCACAGGTGCATTTCTGTTAGTAATTATGTGTTCAGTTTGTATGGAAGCTATATGCTATAGTAATCCGATCTGAAAATTTTTTTATTATTATATTATTACCTTAAGCAGTAATCCAAGTCAAATTTCGTGAAGATACCACGTCAAATGTGAAAGTTTTCTATACATGAACTTGATTCCGATTGTTCAGTTTATATGGCAGCTATATGTTATAGTGGTCCGATATCAGCAGTTCCGACAAATGAGTAGCTTCTTGAAGAGAAAATGGTGTTTGCAAAATTTTAAAACTATATCTTAAAAACTGAGGGACTAGTTCGTATATATACAGACAGACGGACATGGCTAAATCGAATCAGCTCAACATACTGATCATTTATATATATACTTTATAGCTTTCTTCTGGGTGTTACAAACTTCGTGACAAAATTAATATACCCTGTTCAGGGTATAAAAATTTAATTAACAGGGCGGCTACAGAACCAATCGCCTTTTCATGGAGGCTTCAAAGAGTGATGACGATTCTAGGAACTCATGATCTGCTTACCAAAAATTTTGGCACTTTGACTGTCCTAATTTCCAAACTGAACTTCAAGCCAACCTTAACACTGCCTGTCTAAAATCCATTTCAAAAGAAACATAAACAACTAAAAATTCCTGCAATATTTTCAAAGCTGAATTATAATAAATTGAATTCAGAGCGTAGTCGCAAGCTTTTCACTTGTGCATATTTCATTTTCACGCTATGGAAATTGAAATTGATGCAAATATCTAGATTTTCTATAGCCCTGCCGGCTGTGCATGTGCTTACGTGCGAGTATAATCCTTTTATTTTAATATAATCCTTTTATTTCCATTTTAATGCGTCGAAAATTCCAGTTACGCGCTAAAAGCAGAATTTATTCGGAAGAAAATGGAAATAATGATTTATGACCGTTTGGCTCCACTAGAATTCTTCAATTTGAATGCCTTGGGCTTACTTAGATATGATAAACGCACTATTAATAGAAAATATTTGTGCAATAGAGTTAGAATTATTTAAATTTTATTCTTCTTAAAGCAAGATGAGAAATACGCTTCAAAAAGTCTATGAAAAGTGCGGAAACTGAATTCGAAGGTCTTTACACCAACCATTGTTATACTCTCGCAACAAAGTTGCTAAAGAGAGTATTATAATTTTGTTCACATAACGGTTGTTTGTAAGTCCTAAAACTAAAAGACTTATATATAGGGTTATATATACCAAAGTGACCAGGGTGCCGAGTAGAGTTGAAATCCGGATGTCTGTCTGTCCGTCCGTCCGTCCGTGCAAGATGTAAAAATTGAGATATCATGATGGAACTTGCTACACGTATTTCTTGGCTCCATAGGAAGGTTAAGTTCGAAGATGGGCAAAATCGGCCCACTGCCACGCCCACAAAATGGCGGAAACCGAAAACCTATAAARTGTCATAACTAAGCCATAAATAAAGATATTGAAATGAAATTTGGCACAGTCGTTTCTCTTAGGCATTTCCATATACAGTTCAAAAATGGAAGAAATCGGATAATAAGCACGCCCACCTCCCATACAAAGGTTATGTTAAAAATCACTAAAAGTGCGTTAACCGAATAACAAAAAAGTCAGAAACACTAAATTTTACGGAAGAAATGTCAGAAGGAAGTCCCATCCAGGCTTTTTTTTTAATTGAAAATGGGCGTGGCGTCGCCCACTTATGGACCAAAAACCATATCTCAGGAAGTACTCTACCGATTTCAATGAAATTCGGTATATAATATTTTCTAAATACCCGGATGACATGTACCAAATATGGGTGAAATCGGTTCACAACCACGCCTTAAATCTCGATTATCTCTTTATCATGCGAGAGTATAAAATGTTCGGTGACACCCGAGCTTAGCCCTTCCTTACTTGTTTTTTGCTTACTTTGAATCTTCTTTCCCTGCTGAAAAGTGGGATCCTGCAGCCATAAGTTGTTCCGTAGTTTAGTACCAGTTCAAGAGCCCCCGCGAGAGTACTACACCGTAGAGCAGAATTGGTCTTACAATAGCTGTGTAGCACCAGTGCTTGGGAGAGGGAGTGAGCCCCCAGGTTGTGCCGTGCGTCTGCCTACCAGGTAGTCTTCCTCACTCTTTTATCCATGTTGTGCTTCCACTGCAGTTTACTGTCCCAGACTAGCCTAAGGTATTGTGTCCGGTCCATGAGAGATAGTTGTGTCCCATTTATCGAAGGAACATCCATAGAGGAATATAAGGATAAAATCAACTAAACGGCTAAGCTGAAAACCCGAAGGTAAAATTGGATACAAAAATTCTGAATTCGTCACCTCAAAATTGCTTCATCTATTTATTGTACTAGATGGTATTATTATTGTTAACACTTTGATTAATATTCGTAAACTAAATAAAATATCTCTCATTAATATTGTATTAAGCCAAAATTAATAAATTATCATACAGTTGGCACACTTGACCTATTTCACGATACATTACAATGCGACATTATTATCACTCAGGCCTCAAGTCTGTGTAACAACTACAACCACAATGTAAGAGTTAGGACTATTCTCCGTGGCAAAACAGCCACATCCGTCACATTGTGCACGCAATTCGCTTTTCGGTTTCAAGTGTTATATCCATAGACATTTGTCAGTTCTGCACTCTGTCACACGTGCAATTCCAACGTGGCATGCCACCTTGACAGTACATATTCCATGTTAAGTGTGAGCATATACACACCGTTTATTATTTCTACGTTTGGCTTTCAATTTTCCTACTGTGCAGTTGACTGCGAGTTTTCACCTTCCATAAAGCTGTTGCTCACTGCTTGTTTGGGTGGCGGTATAAACGACTAACGGCATTTGACAATGCCAACTTCAATTGTTGTCGTTACTTTTGCTGTGCACTTCTGTATATTCTTTTTACAATGCTTGAACATTTGGTTTTCTTTTTTTTGTTCTTTGTTTTCCTCACCATTTCTTTCAATTTGCATTTTCTTTAGTCTCACTTGACTGTTTTGATTTTCTTTTTGATTTTTTTTTTTTTTTTTTTTTTTTTTTTTTTTTTTTTTTTTTTTTTTTTTTTTGGTCCACCGTAAGAGTGGGTTTGCTTAATTTTGCTGGCGGAATTAGACGAGAGGCAGTATACAAATGGGTTTTTGGTGTTTTAAGCTGCGTTACTTAATGGCTCTTTTTCTTTTTCACCGAATTTCTTATGTAATCAAGCCGGTAGACATTTATACCTATACTAAGTTATATTGTAGTTCTAGCTAGACATGTGGCAAGTGACTGCCCGGTATGATTCGAATAAATTCTAGCCGATAGGCTCAACTTTCGCAGCAATTGAAGCCGTGTGTGCGCACACACTGGGCACAGAAAGGATGGCGGATTCGAGACTTCTTTGGTACTCTGCCTTACATCAGCAATAGCATCCGCCGAACATAAGACGCTGCACACGATGCGTCCTTTAAACCGAACTCATATTTTGGTAAAAAATTTGAACGATTGTTCCGTAGTAAGTCACTCCATATAAAATGTTAAACCTAACGGAGTATAAATCAAGTAACATGTGTCAAGGAAACCAACATCGAAAAAAATAATTCTCTCAATGAAAATCACATGTCTAAAAATAACAAAAACAGCTATTTTTGAATTTTTAAAAAAATTCGTCAGTCTAAAAAAAAAGCTTTCGGTTTGTTCGAGTTTTTCGAAATATTTATCGTAAAAGACCTTGTTTTATCCTCAATATTTTTCCACTATCGAATAAATGTATAGAGAAACTGAGAATAAACACCCAAAAAAACAGTGAAAAAGCATATTGCTTCCTATAATGAATTCAAGTATTAAGTAGTTCTAAACGAATATGTTTAATTTATAATTGCCCAGTCGCGTTCTGTGTCGCTTAGACTGGTAATTGCTATTCGAACTTCTTCATGGTCGGGCAATGGAACGTTCGCTCCATCATCATCGATTGGGAAATCGAGTTCGCCAATAAAGAAGAAAAAGAAGTGTCGTTCCGTAGCTATTATTTTAAAAAGTAAAAAAAAAAAATTTGAAATTACAAATATTTTTTCATTTTCAACGAAACGCTATTATGTAAGTCCTTCACATTTTCAATCCAATTCTTGCTTTCATCCCATATTACATTAATTTTGCGTCCATTCTTCGCATTTGTATCTATTATTCAGTATCGCCACATTCGTTCTATACCTCAATTCGTGTCATTCCGCTCGGTTAGTTGGCTGCCTTTTGCTGTTTGCTTTCTGTCTGTTGTTGCAGCGCGCTGTAATCCTTGCAATAAATGAAATGTTGCAAGCAAGCAAAACATTCCAAAAAATATAAGAAAAGAAAACAAACAAAAAAAAACATGAAAACAAAAATAAAACACACAAAATACCTAAATACAAACACTACCTGCCTCTCCCTCGCAACAGCGCGGGTTTTGACCACTTAGTCATATCTACCGCGCTTCGATTGTTGTGTAATGCGCCAGCTGAATGGTGTCTGTTGCCGTTGAAATTCGGCGCTTTGTTAAGTTTTCAGTATTCGAACTTGTTTTTTAAGCAATTTCATGCAACTAACAGTTTCCCTTTATTTGCTTTTCTTTGCTCCTAAATTCGCTTAGTAACACCACAGTTGGCTTTCGCTCGAATATATTACGAAAAATGTTCGCCATTACATAATAGCTCCCAGTAGCCAACAGCTTTTGTATTCACTTCCCCGCTCTAAGCTCTGATTTATTTGCATTGCAATGTGAATGCATTTTGCTTTCTCCATTCATTTTTTTCCCCTGCATCGCCTTACTTTGCAGCGCTTTTGTGCTATTTTTCGCAGTTTCGAAACTTTTCTGCAACGCCCTTGCTATTAAACAGCTGCAAGCTAGTACAGTCACACACACATGCGGGCGCGTACTTGTCGGAGCCATGCATCTATTCATGAATAAAGTGCATATGTTCGTTTTTCCATTTCGACTCCCTTTCGGCACAACGTGAGCCGGTGTTTCCGCTTCGTTGTTTTTATGGCAGCGCATATCCTTTTGATCTATCGCAATGTGTGTGTGCGAACAGTTGTGATATGCTTGTGTTCTCCAATGTTTATGCGCGCATTAGCTATTCACTGAAGTGGCCAATAATGCGCGTGCTTGACCAACTCGCTACAGTGGCTTTACTTCTTTCTGTTTTTCTTCCATCTGCCTTTATGAAGTTATCACCTCTGTCGGAGATGCAAATAAATTTGTCGAGTACGATGCATACAGTTGTAATTTCTAGGTGGCAAAGCGCGCAGAGTTTTTAATTTCCCTTGTGTCTCTTCTGGTTTATAGAAAAAGTTTTATGATTATATTTGATGAATTGCTGTGCACTCGGAATGCGCTTATTAAAGAGTTATCAATTGAAACATATATTCGAGACTTAAATGATCTCAAGCAGAATTTTACTTTAAAACTTTCTCAATTTATATGCGATTTTCTCTTTGCTACTTCCCAAGCTTCCTAATATAGTTTTTACAGCTAATCCTTCAAACTATTTACAGTTAAGAAAAATAATATATGAATTATTTATTATATATTTATTATATATTTATTTATTATATATTTAAATATAAAGTGTTTCTATTTTTTCTCTAATTTTAATAGAGACTGAAAAGCCTGTTCGAGAGAAAAATCCCTATCCCAGACATAAAGTACTGACCTCAAGCACATTAGTAGATTGATTACATATTGTATTAGGTATATTATTTCATGATGAGAAATAACCTCTTTGCTGCTAAGCAATGTCTTGGGAAGAGTTACAACTAAACTGTCCGCACAGAGTCAACGGTCAAGTATTGGCCCAGCACAAACAATATACCTCGATCAGTAGATTAAATTAGATCAGTAAATGAGGATCGACCCAGAAAATTAATAAATTCCAATATACTGCTGGTTGCTGTTGAGCTGCGAAGCAGATCATTCCTTTATGACCTGGCACTTTAAATAAAGGACAGACCAATATACTTAATGGAAATTATTTAAATATTTCTGTGTAAAAAATAAAATGAGATTAAGTGAATTGGCATCTCAACTCAAAGAGTTGTTGAAACATCGTCGTCCATTCAACTTGTGTTACTATCGATAATTAGTTTGAAGTTCGCAGCATCTATCTTCTCTCTCCCAAACTCCAACAGTGATTCGTTGGAAAAATATATCACACACTTGCTTCAAGATCAAAATAGAAACAAACGTATATTTTGAAGGCCTTGAAGTTTCACACTATCATATGGACATCGAATTGTTGGAGAAACGCTTGAATTATTCCATGGAGACTATGTCGAAAAATGGCTTTACTTAATTTTACTCCAAAGGCTTTAGCTCTAGCCCACGAAGATTTCTTCAATCACAAGTATGTAGGAGCATGCTCATTCTATGTATTAATCCTCGATTAAGTTATATTTCTATGTGCATTACCGAGCTGATATCGCTGCCAGTTGCAATAGAACAAAACAAGAATTTTTAACATTCAGGCAAATCGTAGCAATTTATCGAACGAACCTTTCCCTCTGTATAACAAGTTTACAGTTTTGAATTTTATATAATCAGTAGTTAATATTTTTTATTATGTTGATGCACCACCCTAATATCTTACCATATCCAAATGAACTGTACTCTTTGCAACTTCTTCACACTACCTTCACACACATCTACATAGCTAGCTACTAGGCATACCTCCAATATTAAGATACAACTAAACTAAGCAATTGCGTTTATCTAAAATCTTAGATTTGTGACTAATTTTCCAAATCTTTGCCAAGAGACGCGGTCAAACGCCTTAAACCAGATCAAACGCACTTAATCCAGGCAATAAACGCAGCTGTCGCATGTTAGCGAGCAAAAAGTATTGCATGTGCTCTTCCTTGACACACAAATGATTACACAACAAACAAGAACAAAAGCAATGAAGCAAACAGTAGCTCATGGAACAAAAAAAAAAAAAAAAACAAAAAAAAAAAATTCGGCTTGGGAGAAAAGACGCGCCATCGAATTGGGCGCCTATTAGTTTTATAGCCGCAGTGTGCACGCGGACATGGAATGCGTGAAAGCGCGAACACAAGCGCAACAAACACACATTTGCCGTCCAACGTTCCGTGCCGTAAAGCGATTTGGCGAAATGCGTTGAGTTGAGTTGAGTGACGTAAGCGCCGCAATGCTCGCTATAAATTTTTCCATTTGCAAATCATCGAAATGTTCATATATGCTCGTGTGTGTGTGCTGGTGCACGTTCTTGCGTTTTTTCTGACATCTGTCAGGGTATGAGTAGTGGACATAAATAAAAAGTTGTATTTGTTTCATATATGTATTCGCGAGCATACAAGCACCAGTACGTATGAGCAACATTCATGCTTGGCTAGGCAAACGCGCTTTTTCAATATTTAAAACTGGATTTAGCACCGAGACTTGCTAAGAATGCCTGCCGGCAGTCCAATGCTATATTATTGTAGATTTTTTTGTGCACACACACACACACACACACTTACATTATGCCAGTTTGCAGTCACTTGCGTCTTCCTTTGCTTTGAGGTTTTAGCCCGCGGCCCAGCTGCTTATATTAAAATATTTGTTGTATTTTTACGACTCTAGTGGCATTTTTACGATCTCATGATATATGTTTTTATTTAAGGGTTATGGCTTTATTTGCTTTACCCATATCGGTGCGAAGCATAACACTTTTGAAACTCAATTGTCAAAGGAACTAAGATTTTATGTTCTTCTTACATACTTCTAATACAATTTTACACGTATATAAGAATTTGCTTGCATTAAAAATGTAATTGTTGTATGTAGTTGCATTAAAAATTAGCCTTTTGATGTGATTTTTATTTGGATTTTTCAGAAGAAATTGTAATCTTCTGAAATAATATCGTATTAGTTATCCAGTCCGTTGTATAATGACATTAAGTTCACTAAAATTGCCATAAACAAGCAGCTTTTCAGAAGAATTATTAATTTGTACATCTTTTCTATTTTATATTGCGATTGGAAAACCACAATTATTTTTAAACTGCCAATAATAAAGTTTCAAACTTCGGCTTCTCAAAAACCGCCACTTTTTATGAAAGAATTCACACTTCAGAGCGGCTAAAACAACCGAAATAATTATTCAAAATCTTATTATTTCCACCATTACATGACAAATATATCTACGAAGGTTGTGTGAAAATTTTTAGTCGATCGGCCAGCAGTTTCCTCACCCATCAACACTAAAAACCGCGTTTCGCGAAATCGGTGTTTACAAAACTATTTTCTGGATCAACTTCAAATTTTCGGAAAATATTCTCAAATAAATGTACACTCAATATACAATGGCGAAAATTGAAAGCCGGAAAAATTTAGAACTAATATTTTGTTGAGCCTACTTTGCTTTTATCAGAATTCCTCCAGAAATTTATCCAACTCAGCTAAGGTAGAGGGTCTCTTTTTTGCTACCTTGATCTTTATAATATATTAAAGGTTCGCAATTGGGTTTAAGTCTGGGTTGCTACCTGTTCATTCTAACACCATTGTGCGAGAGGAAGTCTTTTACCTAAAAAAAGGTATAATTAATATTGTTAATGAAGTAATTTGTGTAAACTACAGGCATGAAAAAATCATTCTGTAAGATGAGATCATTTTCTTGCGAAAAGTGCTCTTCAATTGAAGATGTTAAATATTCCTCCAGTATTTGCTGATACTTAATTGCGTTTACTGTTCCATCTATTAGAGCCAGTCCTTTAAGTCCATTGTAAGAAATGCATCCCCAAACCATTGGGCTGCCTCTTTGCTTAACCATTCTTCGGACGCACACTTCGCTAAAGCGTTCACCAATTTTTCTACTTACGTACGAAATGACGTCGCTACGTAACATGTTGAATTTGTCCTGATTTCAATTTCCGTCATTGTGTTGTAAAAAAATTTGAGACCTCAGGTTGGTAAGACTGCCAAGAGACTTGTTGCCTAAAGGTTTAATTAGCTACATGTCACACGTGTCTCTAAACTACCAAAAGTGGATCTTTCGATTCTTACAGCGGTTGACTTTGTTAAAGAGAGAACTTACACACGCACACGTTTAATTTGATCAAATTTGTATCAACGTTTATAAGTGATACTATGAGTTAAAAGCGGGCCGAGAAAGCTTTAAAGACGAACAGTGCACGGCCAGAATTACTTTCAAAAAATCAAAAATGTGGTGCTTGAAAATCGTCGAATGGCAATTAGAGACCTCGCTGATACTAATGGAATATCATTTCCTTTATTTCAATTCTATTTGCAGCAGAAGCTCGTCAAGTCTCGATTGATGCCAAAATCGCTCAAATAATCCATAACATAGGACATTGCTTCATCATGATTTTTTTCCCAAAAACTCGATTCATATCACCGCTTTCGTCTGATTTGGCTCCGCGCATCTTCTGCCTATTCAGCTGAATACAACTGAAAAAGCCAATGCGAGTGCGCCTATTTGACACGAATGAGGAGATAAATGTGCATTTTATCAGAGAGGGAATACTTTGGCATTAAATATTAAATAAAGAATTTACATTTTATTGGCACATTCACTTTGCTTTTTGATTAGTCATATTTAGATAGACGCACGTTGTTTATAATTTCCTGCCCACTCGCGCAATGCGTGCAAGGATAGCAAGATACTAATATGCTGGAATTAAGTTCAAGTCTCCCAAAGTACTTATTCTCTTTAAAAGAAGAGATATTTCGAAATATGGCTTATATTGTATTGTAATTGAAAAACATTTATATTTTGAATACATATCGTATAAAAACAGTAATAACAATCGTTAAATAAATTTAGAGAAACATATAAAAGTGCATTAGCATTTAGAATTTAATGATTATTCACAGTAGCCGACATTTTGTAACTTTCAACTTTTCGCCTTGTGTGCGAGACGGATTTTTTATATGATTTTGTTCCTTAAAAATTGGAAAAATAGTGATTAAACAATTTTCAATAGAATTTTTCTAATATATTTTTCTGGGAGATTTTTAATTAGAATTTTACCGTAATACATAAAAAAGTTAATCAACTTGGTACTCAAAAACTTTTAAGCTCTTGAAACTAATAGAATGTAAAAGCAAGCACTCATAAACGTAAATTGAAATCAAGTATATATTAAATAATATTATATATAAGAAAAATAAAAAAAAAAACTCCACATAAAACTACAAAATAACAGCAATAAAATAAAAAGCTTTTGCACAGCAATATTCCACACAGCTATCTTATGCTGATGAGTTTTCAGCGCAGATGAATTTCATTTAAATTGCTTCCATTTTTTCTTTTCGCCGCCAAAAAGTGAAGGATTAACGTTTTTAGCTTGAAAATAACACACAAATAAAAAAAAAGTACTAGCAAATATCAATACCCGTTCGTTGAATGCGACATTGCCGCTCAGCAAGCACATAAAAAAGTCGGCAAACAAACAATTTATAAATAAATAAAAAGCAACATTTAAAGTGGGCAAACACAACAACCCGAACGGACAAGCGCCTACATATTTCATGCTGCAGTTGTTGTTTTCTTATTATATTTTGTTTGCCATTTTTTGATGCCGCTGACAATAGTGTCCCAGCCCAGCAGTGGCAACAACAGCACCAACAAATGCAAAGATATTACGCTCATATCTATTCCAAATAATAGCAGTGGCATAACCAGGGAATGAAACAAAAAAATAGTGTAATTTATTTTTATATGGCTTATTATTAAGGGATTTAATTCGCTCAAATTCAAATTTAAAAGAAATATGATTTCTTCAAATAATAACATAAATTTTTATTTTTAGTAAAAAAAACAATTGTTAATAAAAATTTTTGCTGTGATTAATAATAACCGTATGTAGGATTTTACATCAAAAATCAATGCATTCATTATAATAATACGAAATAAAGCTCAAAGTTTGCTAGTCGAAAAAGTCTTTTCGTATTTTGTTAAAAGATGTCTTTGCAGTCGTATATCTGCAGTGCTACCAATCACACTGTGTTATACCGTATATTGTGGGTTATTAACCAAAAATAATAATTAAATTCGGGAAAGTTGATAAAAAGTTACAACTGTTTAAAAATTAGTAAAAATAATGAAAAAATTCGCTTTATTTTGAAATTTTTGTATAAAAAAGAAAAGAATGCCACACAAGTCAGTATTGAAATTTTTAAAGTTTAAGGAGACAATGCTGTATCAGTTCGTGTATCACGACAATGGTACGCACGTTTTCTTTCTGGAAATACAGCTTATTATTATGTGTCGGTGACTGAGCCGGCCAACCCATAACTTGAACTCCATTTAGAGCAAACCAACTTTTTGCCAAACTGCTGATATGTTTGGGGTCGTTATCTTGTTGAAATATACTTATTTTAACATATAATTTGCCATCCATGTTGCCTTAATCCAAAATAGCGGACCTGTACCATAGTAAGAGAAGCATTGATTTTGACAGCGTTCCCACGACAATCGTGTCTACATAACCGGAACGGACCCGAACTTTTATCCGGCCAACATTAACATTGATTTCAGCACCTCCATAAATTACCGTCTATGAAACAGATTGAAGCGTTTTCTGGTCTCCGTACATACTGTCGTCGTCCGCGGGAACTAAATAAAACAATTTTTGTGTCGTTGGACGAGAATATTTTGCGTCATTTTTCGACCTGCTAATGCAGTTGCTCTTCAGTAAACTGAACTCTGGCTTGCACGTGCCGTGGTTTAAGTAATAAAAGCTTTTATGAGCTCCTGCCATATAGTTTAGCTGTTATCAATTATTTGGAAGCAGTGACACTAAGATTTAACTCATCCTTAATTACTCTTAAGTAATCTTCGATGAACTTGTAAGATTTATCTTTCTTCAAATCCTTAGAATGAATATAACTATATCAAAAATTTAATTTAATCGCAGAGTGGCAATATTTAGGCCGATGTTCTGGCATAGAAAAAATTAAGTAAGCAGAACTTTTTAACTGTAAAAATAATATTGCTTTAATTTTCACAAACCGCTGCTATTTTCGAACACAGTCGCATATACAAATACAGCTTTTATGGCAACTGACGGTATGTACATAGGTATTTAATTGAAGTATGTAGCTCATACGCCCCGATGTACCGCACTAAAGTTTCGCATACGCCACCGTGCACCACGCAACCACACGGCAACGGCGCTGTAATAACAAGTAATCCATTGCAGTTATTTTTAACACAGCCAGCCAAAGACAAGACACTCACACATAGCTATATAAAATATGTATACTTATAAGTTTGTAGCACCCAATACTGACACACACACATACTGGCAACGCACCCTTGAATAGACGAGTGCCTACCAGCCGACTGCTGCCAGCGACCAGGCATGATTTGGGCGTCACTGCCATCGACTTCTTGCCGCAATGTTATTATGCCGCTGTTGTTGTTGTTTTAGTTGTTGGCGCTCGTACTGCAAATCCATTGTTCTGCATGTGTTCGTAACAGCCTTCGGCCGACGCCTATCGCTTCATGTAATCTGTGCATGTATTAGCGTATTTGCAGGCACAATCATATACATATATATAAATAATATATATATGTAAGTATATATGTATGTGTAGGCTTACTGTATATTTGCATGTGCTGGAGTGTCCTATTGCGGCACCTCCCTTTGCCTGTTGGCATTCTGCAACTACTTTCCTTTCCCCTTTGTACGAATTTCCTTTCAATGTCGTTGCTATCGGCATACAAATGGATTTGCACGCACATACATATATACATATGTACATGCATATATAAAAACGTCTGAACAAACTACACACACAAGCACGCACGCGTGCCGTCAATGCAATAAATGGCAAATAAAACAAAAGAGCACAAATAAGTTTACACATAAAATATATAAAGGAAGAAATGACAAACAAAAACGGCAACAACAAAGTCAACATTTCGTATTTCTTTAGGCGCTCTCATTTTGCAAATTTCTCTTTGTGCCATGTCCTGCCAGTTGAATGGCTGTGCACGAAGGCATAGTCGTTTCTGTGTTTATTTGCATGAGTGTGTGCGTGTGGCTGTGTAAATATGTAGCTATTCATGTGAAAAATGTCTGAATGTATATGTGTAAGCTATTTGTTTATATGTGTGGGCGCTACATTCAGCCACATGCGGCATTGAATCATACAAACCCACCTATTTATGTCGTCGCATACGCCACACTTGCTTGCCACGCCTCACCTTCGTCACCTGATTTTATGCTCTTGCAACGTGTTGCTACAGAGTGTAGTAGTTTCGTTCACCTAACGGTTGTATGTATCACCCAAAACTAAGCGGGATGATATAAGGTTATATATGATCACACCGGGCTTTCAAGTTAAAACACATATCTCAAGACACCACTGACCGATTTCAACCAATCCAATTTCAACCGAATGAATAACATTGGAATGCATAAAACTTACAGGCTATACGTATCTGAAGGTACTTCTTTGGGCTTAATTCTTGCAAGATTATGAAATGTTCGGTTATACTCAAACTTAGATATTCCTTACTTATCTTTGTTCTTCTTTGCTATGTTTTTCATATCTAGTATTGTTCCTGCAATTATTTGCTGCCAGGCATTTGGCTTCCTTCCTCTTTCAACCATCAGCCTTATGCGCCTTCGCTTTTGCAGCGTCTTTCTTTACAATGTATTTTCTGTGCTTTGTTGTTGCTTTTATTGTCGCTATTGTTGTCGCTTATCGCACAGTTTGCCGATAGATCTTTAGTACGTACATCTCACCCACAGCCGCTGGTTACTCAATAATTTTCTTCTTAGGTAACCTTGTTGAGGTTTCTTCTACACTGAACTTGGTTGTGCATTGGCGATGAGCTCTCGCCGATCTGCTTGTTGTGTTGCCGCGTTGCGACACACGTGCGGGCGAAGAGAGTTCTGTTCGAAGGTATAATTGGCTTGAAATACATTTTTGAATAGTTTTCAGCAGTAGTTTCAGTATTTTGATAATTCTCATATATTGGCATTCATTGCGCTGATAATAGTTGGAAGTAATTAAGAAACCAAAAATTTTAATGCCTTAACTATATTTTTAAAATCACTTCTTCCGAGCAAGAAAAGAAGTCAATATCAACAAACTAGTATAGTATATAGATCATGTTCAAGTGTGATCAGCTAAATTGTATTGACATCTGTGAGTGTGTCAGTGCGGAATGCATATTTTTTTAATGATTATTTATCTCAGATAGATAGACAGAAAATATTGGGATTTTTCACTGCGACCTACAGTCTATTGTGCCCTCTCCTATATAGCATATTGTCCAAAGGTCAACCAATCGCTGTCCACGCAGATGGATCATACGGTCTTGAGCCTGCTTCTACAAATTGCTGGATAATCTAGAATCAGTTGTTGTTTGACAAGTGTTTCTTGAGGCTGCAGTGTCCAGTATAGAGTGGGAGCAACTCCTTTACTCTCCACCGTATTGCATGGTTCTGGTCCCATCATCTTGGAAGACGCCGTAAAGCGAGCTATTTCGTCGGCCAGCTAATTACCGACTACCCTTTAAGGTCCGGCACCGATATCAGGTGTACACGGTTGCAAACTGATAGGCGGTACAGCCTTCTTATACACTCCTCCACTAGCAATAGAATTGAATTCATTAGCAGGGATTGCTTGTATTCTTGCTTGACTGAGTATATCCGCCGGCTGCGATAGTTGCATCGAAAATTGATTTCTACACTCTGACTTATAGCAAAGACGTCTACCTGAAAGATGCTAGGAAAACATCCCATTGGTATGAGATTCCGTATTACCTGCTACAATGCTTTCCGATGTTTCAGAGCCGTCAGTGTTCCACTGGATAGTGCCGTCCCTCGGTAGTAGGTCGAGCGTGGCATCACTTCACTCCGCCTACTGCCGAGAGTAATTCCAAACTTCTTTGTGAAGTTTACAATCTTCGTAACGCCGCCTCTTGGAAGAATAAAAATCTGGATCCGTTCTGGTTACGCAAACCCAAGTGTTGCGAGAACAATTCTTGCTTCGATGTTGCTGTGGTTATAACTACTGAAAATATTTCTAACATTCTGAGGTATGCCGTTTGTATGTTCCACTTCATTTTCGCTGTTTGGCGCCAATTGGAGGATCCAAGTGTAGCCAGGAGGTGAGCAACTTTGAAATCTACGAAAAGGTGGTGTGTGTCGATCCTCCATTCACGGGTCCTTACCAAGACTTCGTGCATGATGAATATCTGGCTTATTCCACGATAGCTGGCGAAGCTTGAGGGGTCTCCCTTTTTCTGGATTGCGCAGAGCACATTTAAATACCAATCGTCGGGCATGCTTTCGTCCGACCATATTCTGCAAAAAGCCGATACGTGCTTCTTTTCAGTTTTTCACCGCCATAGACCGTTGTACCTAATCCTATACCTAAAAGAAATTTTATTAGTTGCCTTTGGACTATTATACACTTGTTAGCTGGCATATGGGTATTAATCGGTAAAAACCTCGAGGTAGCACAGGCATTGCGATTTAGTCCATTTCATGTGAATTTTATTGTATAAGGGACCGATTTTTTTCTTTAATATAAAAAGGATAAATTTTTTTCTAAAAAGTTTGCCTTCAAATTTGCTAAAGTTCATGTTCATGTCATAAAAAAGGCAGCAGTTCTAAGTAGTACTTGCTTATCTCGGTAATCTGTAAGGTTGAATGAACTAACCACATGTTTTACTTCAATAATGATTATTGTTTACGAAAAAACTTATCGAATATGGTTCGAAATAAACACACAAGCATATGGCGCTATACATTTTACCCGCACTACTGCTTATCCACATATTGGCATGCTGGCGGCACACGTGTTTGCGTCAACTCACCCATACTCACACATATTTTAGCCACTAAATTAGGCCATTTATTTGCTACACGTCAATTATGCTGCTACTTCAACTTTTAACATTATACACACACACACATATACAAACTTTTATAAAAATGGCATTAAAAGGAAAAGAACATTTTCGGTAGTTGCGCCGGTTGGTGAGTGAACGGAAATGAAACACTTAAAATTAACGCGCCTTTCACAATGATGTTTACTTGGTGGCGCTGCCACAGCGCCGAGCCGCAGCGCACT
Source organism: Bactrocera latifrons (assembly GCF_001853355.1). Lineage (NCBI taxonomy): Eukaryota > Metazoa > Arthropoda > Insecta > Diptera > Tephritidae > Bactrocera > Bactrocera latifrons. The sequence goes on from NW_017534452.1 coordinate 26,809, forward strand.
TTACTTCGTGCAGAGAAAATAAAAACAATTAGTTTTCTTGTTTACTCAGCGCAAAGGACAAAAATTGCTTCGCGAAATTTCGCTCAACACGCGCTGCACCAGTTTTATTGCTTCGCCAGCAAGGAGCGGGGAGCAAGGACACACACTTGTGCGAAATAAAAACCAACCAATACATTGAGGATATGAGTGTTTCCAATGTACTGCTTGTGCACAAATATCCGCACCTAACTGTAAACAACAACGAAAAGCAACAACAAAAAAAAAGAAAATGAAGTTAATATAAATAGAAAAACAGTAAATGACTAAGTGACTGTTGTTGTTGCCCATATCGTTGTTGTTGTTATTGTTGACATTGGCGTTGCTCTTGTGTTGTTATTGCCGCTGTTGCCATGCGGCTTGTTTGTCCGAAAATGTCGAGTGCCGCTGTTCGGTGCGATTCGAGGCGCTGGCGTCTACGAATATGTACAATCGTAGCAGCACAGTCGGCGCAAAGTCCAACATTAGCAGCGCACATATTTGCTTATTGTCGATGAAATTCGATATTAATGGCACATTTACTTTTGCCTCATACACATTTTCTCCTCCTTTGACTTTCACATATTTGCTGGTGTCGCACACACTCACACACATTTTAATGCTTTTCGATTTGTATGTATGTATTTTATGTTCCCATTATTGCTTTTCATCAATTTTCATGAAAACTTTTTTACAACATTGTAAAACTGCAAGCGGTTGTGCTTACAGGACCCCATGCATATCACTCTCATATATTTATGTGCAATAAATATCCAATGTAATCTCCTTGCCAAAAACCTTGCATCCTTACTTGCAACTTTAATATGAAAGTTAGCTGCTCTGCTGGCGTCAGTTTAGCGCAATTCCTGTTAATTTCGCTGACCATAACTATTAAGCGCGTAGTAGTGCAATGATTTTATATGCGAGTCGCATGTATGATTTTATGTGAATAAGTCACGCTGAATGTCATATTCAGTTAATATCAGTGGCATTGGTGAGTGGCGACAATAACGTTTACTTTAAATGATCAAATAAGGTGCTGCGCAGAGATTTCTCGTGATTTTGAAAATACATGTCATGCCAACCTTTCGATATTCATACTCAAAAGCTGAGCAACTCCTTCCGTACTTATGATAACTAGTCCTTTTCTAAGTAAGTCGACCTGCCCTGGCACCACCGGTAAGGTCATAGCACGATTTTTATTACCACAGCTATATGCATAAGGTAGTTCTAGTTACGTCAATATATCCCTTTTTTTTGTCAACTATCTCTCTAAAAAGAAAAAAAAAGGCATCGATTGCCTTATACTTCTGTAGTGGAGCCATTGACAAAAGATGGGGTCTCTCACCGAAAGTAGTCCTCTGGCTCTACGACACCATAGTCAAGCCCATTACGCTCTATGTGATGGATGGCTCTAGAAAAGAAGACCACACTTGCAAAGAAACTCGAGAGCGTTTAACGGGCGGTACTCATCAGCATGTGTGGTGCACTAAGGTCCACTACAACCATGGCAGCTAACACCATTTTACTTTCTTCATTACTTCTTTTCAGTGGATCCAAACTCACCTGGTCTAACAACAAAATTTTCCTAAAACTTTTGAAAAACGCAGCCATATGTTAAACTAAGAGTAAAAGGCTCCGCTGACAAATATTATACAAATTTCATTAAGAGTAATATATTAACACACCTATATTTTTATAATAATGTGCGCGTTACGATATAAGTATTAAAAACAATAACCAAATGCTAAAATATGCAAAGAAGTCTGCTTCATGCTATCCTTAGGCATTCGATAGCTGTGTGGGCTTTCATTAGCAACAACGAGTGACGTACCTAATTTGATTGCACAGTCAACTGACATACATATACGCTATTACTATAAATACCGAAAACAAAACGCAAACAATAAAAAACAATTGGCGTTGACTATATCCACTAATTTCACAAAAATATTGATAAATTACGGTAAATAAATATCGGGATGTTAACACTTTGCTGATGTCATTTGCTGTTGATATTTCCATGTCATTACCACTACTGAAACATTAGCTGCCGAATATGCAGGCAATTGATAACTAATATAATATTGACCATATGTGGAAAATGCCGGTATATGACCGACGTGTGGGCATAGTTATTATACTCGTTTGATGGTGTGAAGGTATTTTATTTTTGATAAATGCTATGCTAAAACTTGTATATGAAGTTTTTCTAGTTCTATTATTCTATTATTGGTGTAATAAACTACATCAAAATTTTGTCACGATTTTGTAGCCATCAGCTGATTGAGCAGCTGTTCATCAGTGTTGCCAACTTGAAGTGATTCGAAATTAATTTACAAACAAACGCAGTATAATTATTTTTCATATTAAGTGCTTAAGCAGTAGAACGTTTTGATGATAAAATTTTAAGTTCACCAGCATATTTGGCAAACAATTTTTTTTTTAATTTGTGTTTTTTGTATATATATATATTTTTTTTTTTATTTGTGGAAATTGATATTGTTTTCTCATCTCTCATGGTTTACTGTGTATTCATCAATCTTATGCACAACGATTTCATTAATTTGCCTTTTAATAGACCGTTAGCTAATTTCGTTCAGTTGCTATGTGCCGCTCAAATTGTGATTCCCAACTCGCTAACTGGCAGAAATAATTTAGCTCTTTTTAGCAACGTTTAATTAGCTCTCAGTTTTGAACTCTTATATCGAAAATCATTCAACCATTTAAACATTAGAACACCGACACCCGTTTTTGAGTTACTCCCACATTTTTCGTTTCACTATAAAAATCTCCAAAAATATTTCAATTAATCGCAAGATTATCGCCCTAATTTATATACAATTAACGTCAGCTGACACGCATGATTGCCTTACCTATTCAATCTACCAAATAATTAATTTATGAGAGTTATAACTCTTTGGTGAGAATATGTATAATCATAGCTTTAACTGGTAGCTATATCTTGAATAATTTTTCGAAAAAAGACTTGAACTTGAGTATTCTTAAAAACTTGAGTCTTCTCTAAACCCTAAATTTGGTTTCAAAAGGTAAAGAAAACAAAAAAAAAAAACAATTTCGGCATTGAAGCTATTCAATGTTGATTTTTTAAAGCAACTATATATGTATAAATACTAAATAAAAAAACCTTGAAACATAACCGGCTGTTTCGCTAATTCTTTATACCCACGTTGTTTGACATAAACAACCTTGAAAAGATGTTTTAAGAAGATTTTTATCTTGATTTTGCTCGAAGATTTTAGAGTTGGCTTGGATAGTAATAATATATGGTACATTTCGTGAAGATATCTTGTTTAAAAGAAAAATTTTCTGCACAAGAAATTGATTTTAAATGGTCCGTTTATATAGCAACAGTATATTATAGTGGTCCAATATCGGCGTTTCCGATATATTAATAGCTTCTGGGGTTAAAAGGAAGTGTGCAAAGTAAGTAAAGGCGAAGTAAAGTAGACGGATATAACTTAATCAACTCCGCTCGCCATATTAATCGTCTATATACAAAATCCTGAAGTCGTACATGATATACTGCACTAAAGATTGCTGTTATAGATTTAGCAACTTCACATTACTAGTAAATTTTAGAAATTTCGCAAATTATACAGAATTATGACGAAATTAAATAGGCGAATTTCCGATTTTAAAAAATGGTATTTTTTTTTTGTCAATTCTACAGTGCGTTTTCAAAATATCATAGAAGAAATAACAATTAAACTTGACAGTTGTCAAAATACAAATTGGATTATCTACTTAAATATTGGAAATAAGATGTTAAATTTAGTAATTACAGTATGAAGAGTAAGTTCAGCAGGCCAGTCGTCTAACATGTTTTTTTCATCTGAGTGGTTGGCAGTTTTTCTTAACGATAACATAGGAGTTTTCATAGTAGTAACTAAATTTAAAAATAACAAAAAAACATTGTTTGAGCCTAAAAAGTTGTATACAAAATATATATAAGTCAACAATACTCAGTACAAATATCATATGTGACCTGGTCTACGAAAAGGGAGCTAACGTGCGAAAACTAGTTTTCTGGGAAACAGCTGTTAAAAAAAATATCTCATCTTCCATCCGAATCAACTAAAAAGTGAAAATTAATTTTTTGACACCTAAACCCCCTTTCCGTAGACCAGGTCACATATATATTTCTAGTATGAGTAAATTGAAGTGTCGACCGGTTGAATTCATTTTCACTTCGAATAACAGAGTGACTATTAAAATATCGGTAAGATTCACTAAAAAAAATAAAAGGGGCTACATGGGTTTCTTATGGTAAAAAACAGCCTTTTTCAAAATTTTTTTTCTCATATAAAAAATGAAATATTTTATTAGAATTTTGTACCATTACAAACATACAATATTAACAAAAAATTCTGAACTTTTTGCAAAAAACTATTTTAAACTAAAACATTTCCCGTGACCTTTCGGAAAAATAAGCGTCGGCGTTGACAGGATAACTCCTTACAGGATCATGTAAAGTGAAAAAATACACTGAAATTTGTATTTTTGCCAGACACTTTTACAAAAAAATGATCATTTCAATGGACATTTTTTTTTATATGGTTGTAATTGAAAAAATCCTTCATCCAAGTCTTTAAGAAGGGTATCTCAAAGACCTGTGTAAAATTTCGTGAAGATCGATTGAGTAGTTCTCGAGAAATCCTGCCAACCGACTACAAAAGCACAATTACGAGAAAGACGTAGTCTAGGTAGCTTCGAGCAAACAAGTTCTCAAGGCTATATCTCCGAAATTATTACCCTGATCAACTGGAACATTAATGTGTTGTAGAATTTAATAAGATAATAAAAAAAAAATCGATTTTTTGAAACCCGTAAACCCATGTAACGCCTTATTACAAGGTTTTGTCATTAGCACAACTCTGCTCTTATACAGAGTAGATCATTTTTAGTTTGGAAACCCTAGTTGTAAACTAGTAATTTTCCGAATATTATTTCATCAATAAAAAAATGGTTAAGAACTAGTAAATTTCTAGCTGAATTCATTTAATTTTTATTTTTTCTTTTGAATTCGCCAATTTGCTATAAACTGACTCCCTTTCTTTCCACCGTCCCGAAAGTATTTTTGTTGCTTTGATTTGAACTCATTCCTTCGCACAGCCATGCAGTGTTTATTTTTATTTTTCGCTGGTTTTGGTAATTCGTGTTGCACAACCTTATTGCATGCCACAACTGACAAGGCAATCAAAGTAAATTGAAATTATATTTTCAATTCCATTTTTGCTGTCTTTAAATGGCATGTTATAGATAGCTAGTTACATATTTCAAATTATACGAGTACAGTACACGGTAGGAAGTACCATGTGATTAGAACACTTTATATATATATTGCAGTTAGTAAATGCTAATTCAACAGACATATGTATGTAAATGATTTCGTCTAATTCTTGTTTGTACTGAAGTTTCAGATATTCGAATATTAAGCAGTTGAGCAAAAAATGTTCTACCTAAGCATAAAGGGAAGTCACTAAAAATCGAGCATGCGCTTGCTTTGCGGTTAGCTATTTGAAAAGCTTAATTCAGCGGTTTGGTTTTTCAAGCAACGACAGTTTGAAAAAATAATATTCGTTTTGTATATATTTATAACTAAATATTATGCATTAAGAGCACCATTAAATGTAATATAATAACAAAAAAAAAAAAAAAAACTCCCAAGCAGCTGTTTTTGCGACCTCATAATCCTTGTATAAATTTATTCAAATTAATGCTTGTTTCTTTTGTCAGTATTTTATTACAATTGCGCTGCATTTAATTAAGTCGTAATGGAATATAGATATCGAAAATTTAACAAATTTGCATTTATATTACTTTTTGGTTAATTTATGTTAAAAATGATATGTATGAATGGCAGAAATTTTGTTAATTTGTGTTAAGAATTGCGAAAATCGAATTATTGTCATAATTAGAGAATTTTGCCAACACATGCGAATGAAAAAATGTTTAAAGTATACTTACTGAATTATAAAGAGTGATCCATTTCGAGGTTCCCTACTTTTTTAAAGAAAAAATATACAAACTTCAAATGTAATGATGAATGTTTATTATCATTCGAAAGACCATTCTCTGCCATTTATTTTTTGAAAACTATTTCATTCAAATGTTGGTCGCGGCTATGTCTCAGATGGGCCATCCGTTAAGTTCAATTTTCGATGACTCGTTCGAGCGTTTCGACTGGTAACTAGCAAATGACACGCATGATATTTTGCTCAAAGACCTAAATCAAAGCCGCATGGTCGGAATAGATTTTAGACTTTAAATATCCCCAAAAAAAGAAGTCTAACGGTGTGATATCACACGATCTTGGTGTCCAATCGACAAACTATCTGCTCAACGAAGTGTTCTCTGAATAAATCCATCAAATTCTTGTTGAAACCAAATGTCGCCGAGATCACGAGCTCCAATTTCAGCCAGCAAATAGTCGGTTATCATAACTGTCGCCTGTGGCGGCTACGTTCTCAGCGGCATCATTTTGCTTATGCTGACCATGAGTTGAGCGAAGTGCGCAGTACACATTCTTTAACTGAACGTGAATTTTCATAACAAAATTAAACGATATGTAAAGATTGTATGTCAAAATAAAACACAAAAATTTGCCAATTATACTTTCCAAACCCGCGAAATTTTAAAATTCCCTTTATTTGCTGAGTACACCTCGATGTTTAGCATTTCTCTAACTAAAATAAACTTTTCTCAGAAATTCGCAAATTTTTTTGGTAAAGTAAATATTTTGCTCATTAACACTTCAGCCGGCTTGTGCCAGCACCTACGCCCAAAATAAAGCACTTGTTGCGGTTTCCATTCTCCGTTTTCTATGCTACTACTATTCGGTATTATTTATACTCTATTACGACATTTTGCAAATTGTTAATTTGTTTGCGTTATTTCTTGTTCGTTGATGAGCATTCTCTTTATTTTGCATGGTGGGCATTACGAATAACCGGTTTTGAGGTGCCGCTTAACTTCTCAGTCATGCTTACATAAAGACTAAAGTATGTATCTTTGAACATAAATATTCATACAGATCGCAATTGGTTATTGCCGTTTATGGCTTGGCCTAAAAATAATGCTTGTATTAGCGGTGCTCACATTCCTATGTACTTAAGTGTTATATTTTTTCTAGTAAACTCGCTTACTACTTCTATAACAAAATTATAACTACATTGCTCTTGGTATAATCGGAATCAACTGCTGCTATGAAAAGCTTTTCCATTTGTTGATATTTGAGATATCTTGAAGAACATTGGCATGTGTTATTTGCGCAGTCATTGGTGCAATCTCCGAAGAATTTTTTCAGATCGGATCACTATAGCCGGCAACGAGCTGGCCAACGGACTAGCCCGCTCTGCGGCGGTTTTCAGGATGATGTGGCCAGAACCATGCATTGCGGTGAGGCCCCACACCATAAAGGAGTTGCTCCGCATGGAAGAGAGAGTAGGCATAGTCTCTTGAAAATACTGCCGGTTATGCGACATGGAACAGTAAATTCCAGAACACCTGATTCCAGATTGTCCAGCATTTTGTAAAAAGAGGATCTTTGGATCCATCTACGTGAACAGGGAAACGCTCTGCAAGCTCCTAAAATTATTCAGACTGCTGAACCTTTGTGGACTTATCTGATATACTAGAAGAGAACACAATATACTATAGGTCGTAGTGCAAAACCTCAATTATCTATCTACCTATATAAGCAGGTTACCATTGGCCTAACTTAACTGAAAGAACCAAAATATATTTCTACTGCACTTCGTTTGCAACAAATGCCGTTATCTGCAGCCAACATTAAAATTTAATATAAAACCACTCCTCTCGTCTTTAGTACCACAACTTTCCTTAAGTTCTATCAAACGTCGTTTTTAATTTTAGCTATCTACCAGTTTTACTTGCACCGAAACAATTGGCTTTGCATTCTTTATACTCGACGTTGCTGCGCTTTAGTTGCTCAATTTAATAGACTCTTGCAATTTGCGGTTGCTTGCCAAGTACGGGGCTTTTACGATGGAAATTCTTAATCACCAGAAAATGAGGAATGCGCTCAAGAGTTGCCTGTCTGCCGCAAGAAATGAACATATAAAATTAGATTTAAATGCTTGTTGCACTTGCCACCACGCCTCCGTATGCTGCCACGCTGTCACGCCAATAGCAACCGCCAAGCGGCAGCCACCGACCGCTATCCATTAACAGGCAACTTCGCGCTGTCATTGCGCTTAGCGATTGCATCTTCGTTAGTTACCAACTTTGCACATTCCGCTCAACTGCATTAACGACGTACAAACAAGCAAACAAACAAAAGAGCAACAAAAGCAAACACACGCACCAAAATTAATCCGGTTGCGTTGTGTCGACGCGAATGCTAGATTGCGGTTTCTTTGCCATTGTGGGTGTGAGTGTGTGTGTGAAAAATACACTCCGCTGCATTTCTTCGGAGCTTACATGCTTCTGTGTATGTATTGTTCTTGCTCTTCGGTTGCTGCCTTTCTTATGCTCTCCAACGTCACTTCCTTCACGGTCGCTAAGAGCTTTTGTTTTCTTTCCAGCTCTGCTTCCACAGCATTGCCGAAAGGCTGGGAGCGAGTAAAATGAATAAAATTCAAGATATGCATCGCGTCCTGCTTGCATACACACTTATATGTGCCCTTATATGTATGCGTGTATAAGCGCTTGTTGGCCCTCTCGTTCGCTTTTATACTCTTGCAACATATTGCTACAGAGTATAGTAGTTTTGTTCACCTAACGGTTGTACGAATCACCTAAAATTACAGCGAGATAGATATATGTATAGTAGGGTTGTATAATATAGGGAAAAGTCTTTTCGTTGTACAATATGGTGGGTACATCAAAACTTTCCAACCAAGCTCTCCAAGGTTTTACCGAGTCATCAAAGATATGTATGGTCTAGCGTTGTCCTAATGGAAAGCGAACCTTTTCTGTTAATCAGTTCAGGCCGTATTTTATTTTTTATTTTTATTTTTTTTTTTTTTGATTGCTTGCTTCAATCTTAACAGTTATTGACAGTAAAATGTAGAATCAATTGTACGATCAGACTGCTCTTAGTGGATGATTTATTTCCAACCTCACCAAACATTCAGCAAAACTTTTAGAGGCGTCAATTCTGGCTTTGCGACCATTTGTTGAGCTTCATCACGCGTTTACCATAATCTTCTTAGCAGATTATTGTCATATTTGATCCGCTTTACGTCTCATGTTACCAAAGAATCGCAGATGTTAATTCAGCCCTTTTTAAATGGTAAGAAACCGTTTATGATGAATGTTAAGTTCCTTAGCGATGTCATGGCTGCTTATGTATGGTCCTGGTCAATCTTTTCCATAAAATCATCAACTTTTTTCAGAGCGAGGTGCATCTTTCACATAGAAATGTCCAGAGCGGAAGAGAGAGAACCATTTTTGTGCTACAGGAACTGGGGGCCTTTTCTGTAACTCGATTCAAAACAAAATTTTCTCGAATTCGCATTTTTTATATTCCGTAACTCGATTTTCGGATTTTCAAGCCAATTTTCGAATAAAATATTCGTTAGCTTTTGAGTTGTAGAAAGCAAAAACGAAAATTGTACGTATTTATTCTGGCACAGGGTGGTACAACTTTCGAAAAATTATAGAGTAGATCCGATTTTCGAATAGAATACATTTACGAATCGAGATACAGAATAGGGCCCCTGATGCAGCATCGTCTCCGTAAACTTCACAAATTTCATTGGTGGTTTGCGTGGCATTCTTCCATTTATAGCGACTTGTTTTCATTATTTTCACTCATTTTGAACAACTGTAACTCTTTTTTCAACTTCCCCGTTTTTATTTTATTTTTTATTTTTTTTTTTTGATAAAAAATGCTTAAAATCTCACCTTTCCAACACCATATGGCATCTATTGACAAAATACGAAAAGACTTTTTCAACTACGCAATAGTGTATCTTTGTGCTTAAAATTGGGCGAAAACATGATCAAGCTCCCATACAATTAATATCAGGATTTCCGAACATCTGATTGACTTTCCCCCATATAATTGGTTATTGTATGTGAGGTACCTTAATGAAACCCAAAGAAAATTTTGTTAATATGTGGCGTTATATGTGTTACTGTCCAAAATATTATAGCTAGGATCAGGTCAATACCACCCTCAACTCATATAATTTCCTTTTATGATTGCAAGCTGCAAGAGCATAACATGTTGGGTTACACCCGAACTTAGCTCGTCCTTACTTGTTTCATTACTCTGTTGCTTTCGCAGCGGAAAAATGGCTGCAAGCACAAAAGTAAATTTAAAATTCTTACTATTAATACCGTACATGTGTGTGTGCGTGTGTAATTTGTGCAATATATTGCTACTTACTTGCACATGCATACTTGTACATTTAGTACTTTGTAAATTTTTACAGACAATGTCCTTATTTGTGTCAGCAAACTTACTTTCGTACGGATGTAACGAGTGCCTCGCCTCCTTCGCGTAATATATTTCACGAGCATCAGATGTTAAGGAGGTGCCTGTTAGTACTATACATATGCTTATACCTTAAACAGGATTTACCAAGTTTGCCACTACGTTTGTAGCACCCAGGGGTAAACGTCGGATACCTCATAAAATATATATACAAATGATCAGCATGACGAGTGGATTTACCCCATCCTTCTTTTTGTGTTTATTACGAATGACTACCTCAAACTTTGAAATATCGATCCCAAGAAGTTGCTTATTTGTTGGAATCTCCGATATCAGACCACTGTATGATAAAGCTGCCCAAGAGACTCATCGATCCAATTCAATTTCTTGCATGGAAAACCTTGTTTGAGAAAATACTCCACGAACTTCGCCATAGGGTATTGCCAAAAACAAATGCTATAACCTTCAAACAAATTTTTCAGATGGGATCACCGTAGGATATAGCTGCCATTCAAACTGGTGAATCGGAGTCAAGGAAAATAACTAAATGATCAAATTTTTTGTTACTAAGTAACCCTAATTCGTATTGAAGGCTGTTTAAATCAAACAATTTGACTAGAAAAAAAATTTTTGTGTTTCATGCAAAACGTTAGCTGGTTATGTTTCCAGATTTAGTTATATAAGTTCATATACTTCCTATAAAAATTCACTTGTGTTAGGTATTATAGATGCGGTGCAGCCGAAAAAATGCTTTTTCTTATTTTTTTAATATTCTTTTTTGTTTTAATTTTCGTTTCTTCTTGACTAATTTTTTGTGCGACATTTTCGCTGATAAGTAAAAAATTACTTCCACTCGAAATGCCATGTGGTAGCTTCAATGTTCTTTTAAAGTAGAATTTAATGCAAATAAATGCAAGCCAGCGGGCATGAAACCGCTTTTATCAAATTAAAGCGTAAAAATTTTTTTTTTTTACAAAGCAAAATATACATAATAATATTAACTGGGTTCAAGAGCTCATAGATAATTGATGCAACGATATAACAAATAAATTTAAAGCAATTGAAAAAGCAGAACGATTTTTTAGGGATATTAACCCATTTAAGACTGCTTCCTAGGGACACGTGTAAATTTGTTTCCTCTTACTTTCACTAGAAAATTACTGTGCTTTTAAATAACCCAGTTCAAAAAGAGCAATATCTACATGGGCTTTGTCATATTGATATGAACTTACATTGACCTTGACGTTCAATCGATCTAATAATGCACCGCATTCGAGAAGATTGTTTTGCCATGGTTGAACTCTTCAATGAACATTATTCCTTTCGTTTAAAAAAAAAAAATAAATATTGACTAAAATCTTGTCAGCCGACTGTTATGCTTTCGTGCACTTTGGAGGTCTCTTGTCGATTGGACTCAACTCTGTATTTTCGTTTTATTCATTATCTCAAAAATAACAAAGGTAACGTCACTTTGGCACGATGAGAACGATTGGATGAAATGTCATGAATCATACACAGTGTTGTAATCAAAGATAAAATTCAAAGGATGTAGTACGCTCTCACCAAAATCCAAAGATTTCTAGTTCAAATATTATATATGTAAGACATTATTATTTTTTTCACCGTTTCAAATGTCTCGTACCAGAGTTTTGACAATATGAACAAGTTGTAAGAACTAAAACCGAGTACAACCGAACATTTCATACTCTTGCCACTTGCCACATGAGGCTTGTTAGTTATGCGAACCGGTTTTGTCATTTTGTAAGGGTGTCACCAAAGCTATAAATATGAAGAATGACTTTTTAAATTGTGTTAATATAGTTCAAGATATATTCTAAAATTTTTCAGGTAGTTTGTGAGATACGAAATTTCACTCTAAACTTGGTATGGGGGTATGCAGGTTAAACAAAGTTTTCAGTAATATGGCTTAAAGATTTATCGGACTTTCATTAGTAACGGGTTTTTCTGTAAGAGTCTGGCAAAAGTCCAGACGCTGAATCCAATTTTCGACGGTTTTCAAGCATAAAACGGCCGATACTCTTGCAATTTTAAGTTCGATATTCATACGAAATTCATCAATCATCGCTGACTCGTTTGCATAGACCACAGACTTGACGCAGCCGCACAAGAAATAGTCTAACGGCTTTAAATCACACGACCGAGGCGTCCATTTGACTGAACTCGAGGAATTCGCTGTGGTGCACTTGTGGTGCCGTCCTGTGAGAACCACATATTGTCCAAGTCCATATCATCCAATGCAGGTCAAAAATATAAGGTTATCATTGAACAATTCTCATTCACAGTACCGTGCCGGTCTTGACCAACACGGAAGAAGTACGGCCCATAAACCGCAACAACCGGAATATTTTTCGTAATGCAATAGTTCAAGTTGTTGCTCAGCCCAATTCACGAACATACGACGTTTCTGGTGGTCAAGCGGCTTCAGTTCTTCACTTCATGTGCACGGCTCTGCTTTAAGTGCCCACTCTTAGGCTAAGCTTCGGTTCGAAACTATTTTTATTACCATTTTCTTACTGGAAAATTAAAAATTCTAGTGACACTCTGTTTAATAATTTCTAAAAACAAATTTCAAATTTTCTGTTATTTAAAATAAATTTAGACCATGCCCACCGGTTCTTATATACACTAAATTGTAGTAATTATGTTGGTAATTAACCAGCGACAATGTAATACTAAAAAACAACACAAATAATGTCGCTCTAATGAGTTCGTTTGCATGTGTGTGCGTCTGTGGCTGTGTAGCTCACTTATTTACCTTCCATAAGTGCGTGGCATCGGTTGTTTATTCAGAGATGAAAAAAAGAAAAGTTGCTCTTAATTTAGCACGTGCTAACTACATACTTAATAACACAACTATAACTAACACATCAACAACAACAACAGCAGCAGCAACAGCAAAAAACAGTAAACAAGAGATCATTTAGTTCGTTAGTTTATGATTTTGCGCGTGTAAATAGAGGAAAGTCACACAGAGCAAACATGGCTGCAATATTTTCACCTGCAATCAGGTAACCTGTTAGACTCGGTGAGCGTGTGTGCGCACATATACATACATACATACATTTATGCAAGCATGTAGCAGCAAACATACGGGAGTGTATGAATTCTAAGCTTATTATACTTTCATTGAAGCTTTTGCCCATTTTCGTTCATTTTCTGACAATGTCACACGAAATTAGCACAAACTGCGGAGGAGTGAGATTACACGGGCGTGTATGGATAAATGTCAAAGCAAGCAAGATGTGTGTGCACTTGTTTTTGCAAATATATTTCATGTTTAACATTTTGATGTTCATACAGTATTGGTCATAAAAATGTGGAAACCACAAATTGTGGGGGTTTCCATAAAGTTTTTAAAAATTGAATAAAAACTATAAACTGAAATTTTTAACTTAACGTTTTAGATTTCATAAATGAAATTGAAAAATAAAAAGAGCAGACGGTCCGTTAAATATTTAACCTACAAAACTGAGAAAGAAATTTTGGAAAAATTACCGCTTGTCCGTACGATGCTCCCACTCCTTTAGCCTCTCTGAAAAAATACGTTTTTACGTTCTCCAAGTACTCGATGTAGACCAAACCTTGTGAATCATAGACACCTCTGGTCATCAACCTTCCAGCCGTTAGGACAGTCTTCGCTTTGTTCGGAGCAGGTTTGCGGGATGAATTCAACTGTTTCTTGGTCTTTGCATATTTTTATGAAGCTGTCACAAAAACTCTTTCGGATTTCGCTTAAACAACGTAAAGCACTGCTCCGAAGTAGTCTCACTACAGCGGTTTTTTGGTCTTAAGCCCAATATTTCATGCAAAATCTGAGCGAAGCGGTCTTTTGACAATACTGTCGGAGCTCCCCCACGCACCTTCAATCAACGGTCTGCCAATACGATATCATGCGATTTTGTCACCCTACCTTCCCTTTTAGTCGCTTTCAGTTCGCATTCGTTAAACCAATTTTTGACCACCGCTATCGTAAAAGAGGAGTCCACGTATCCGATCCCACGGCAGTCGGATCTACGTAACCGCAAAGGACTCGGGTTTTCTATCCGGTGAAATAGTATCAGCTCGGCAAAATTTTGCCGCTACAACAATAACAACAACAGGACTCCACGTATAAAACGTCCAAGCCCTTTTTGACTTCACTTCACATATTCCATCGACCGATATCGGTTCACCTTTTTTAATTAAAAAAAAATCCGTGTATGCTTCCAAACGAGATCAAAAGAACAGGAATATACAATATGATAGTTGCGCCCTCTAGCGGGGGTGTATGTTTTTTTTTTTTTTTGACCAAACATGTTACTTTTCTGAAATGACCCTCCCTACTTGATTATTATTATTGCTCACACTTAAAAATTTTGTTAATTCTTGCTTATTGCTTTAACTAGTTTCCTGTCTTTTGCCCTCTATTTAAGGAAAAAACTTCAGGTTCCAGTATTTTTTGGTTTGATGAATTGTTTTTCAATTATTATATATATTCTTAAATATTTTTGCCTCAATGTAGTAATTTACTGCAAAATATAATATATGACTTGTACATATATTAGTATCCATCACTGTACATTTCCATACATTTCTATCAATATACCAAATAAACTGGTTTACGTAGTAACAAGCTCCTCTGTTATGCTCTTTTGCATTCCATTTAACTCTATCTCAGATACAGAGGCACGCACACACCCACAGAATTTCGTGGTCAATTACAATCGTTTGCCTTTCTCTGTTAGTCCTTATGACGCAAAACTTTATATAAGCTTGCATGTACATATGTATGTATGCGTGCAAGTGCGGCAATTTGCGTGTTGCAGTCGATGTCAATGATGCTTTTGCCGCTTTGCTTTACTTCCGGCGGCAATTAGCGCTTTAATTAAAGCAGAATGTTAAGTTTACACAAGTGCATTGCTGGCTGGCTGGATCGCCTGCTGTAGCGGCGAGCAACGAAATGCGAACGAAATGTCGATTGCTCATTTCGGCGTCAAAGTTTGCCAATAGCACTTTCTGGCTCGCTTTTTATTTTATTTTTCGCTGTTAGCAATTTTCCAGCATGTAGCCAAGTTTTAACTGTTATTAAAATTGTGCGTAATTTATGTTTGAACTTTGTAAAGTGTTTCGCTTGTAGTTACTCTTTCACTTTCTTTTTATTTTCCGCTGAGATCGACTAAAATTGAGCCAAATTATAGTTAAAAATAAGAACGAGCATGGAATTTGAAAATATTTACTCTTCAAGATTATAGTCTACTTAAAATCTGGAATAAATTATGCAATATTTATCAGATGGACATTATGTCAAATATTGGTCATTCACTAAGTAATTTCGTTCTTTCAGTGTAATTTAAATACGCGTTTTTTATTGTGTAAAATATTTCAAGAAATTGTGCCAAGGTGACAAGTCTGTAAAGTTTAGTAGGTCCCATTCGAGCAGCAAAAGCTTTTTGGCGAGTCGAACACGTATCCTGGTGGTGCACTTCAACTTTTCTATTGATCAGGTATGGCCTCTACTGTTTGAGTGCATCACTGTTGTTGTTGTTGTAACGGCAGAATTCTGCCGAGTTGACAGTCCTTGGCCGGATAAAAATCCGGATCCGTTCCGGTTTTCGTAGACCCGACTGTCGTGGGAACGGTGAGTGCATCACTCAATTTGACCAGCTGATCACAATACACTTCAGAATTAGGTATTGTCGACTAAAAGCTCAAAACAAACGATCCCTTGAAGTTCCAACAAACAGACAACATAACTTTTCAAGATCGAAAGTGCCGGAACGAAATTTTTATTTTTCGAAGCAATTTTGGCATTGACATAGTTCAACACATCTTCTCCGTATGCATCGCATAATTTTCGGCTTGTTTTAACTGTATTTTTACGCTTTAGAAAGTTAAACAAAATTAAGGAGTATTTCTACAAACAACCCTTATTATAACAGCGATTTCAGCATATAACGGTAAACTGGTTAGGTGTAAAGTTGTCAAAATTTCTTCATGAAGGAAGCAATAATTTTTAACTTTTCTTAATCCGAAAATTTTTTCTAAGAACGAAACTCTTCGGAAAACGCTTGACAAGTCCTGAAATCTACAGAACTACGCCAAAAATGTAAATACTTAGATCTCATGTTATTATATATAATCTCACTATCCTCCAAAGGTGTTTGTATATTTAATAATAAGAGTAATAAGATTTCAAAACGTCACAAGCCCTGCAATTCTAACAAACCGAATATCAGAGGCGTTTGCAAGAACCGCCAGATATATGTACGTTACCGAACAAGACTCCGCTTCAATTAGATTTCCATTCAATAGTGCACTTTAACAAGCCTTTATTTCCCTCATAGCATAATCGCCTGAAATCATATCTCTATCTCTCCAGAACCTCGGCATTTTCGACACCATGTGAAACTATAGTAATCCAAAGTTAAAAAGAATGCCACAGGTAGGCATATGAATTTTCAATACTACCTTATCAACTGAGGCCTGCTTCAGGATCCAATATTTAGATGCTCCATGTCCTATATATTTGCAAACTTCCAAAATAATTTGAGATTATTGATTTCACAGCCACGTAGCGAAAAGAAGAAACGACTGGCGCGCGGTTGTTAACTCGGCTATAATCGCGTAAGCGGTGACTACGCCAATCAAGAAGAAGAAGAAGATTGCCGCTCCTTCCTCATCTTTATTGCCATAGACACCGCTTGCGCATACGCGGTTATAGTCGAGTTTACAAAAGCGAACCCGTAGTTCTTCTTTTCCACTGTTTAGTGCCTATTGAAGATTCTAGGTTCAGCCAGTTCCTTCTCCACTTGGATCTTTCCAACGGAGTAGAGGTTTTCCCCTGCTTCTGGGTCGAATACTCTCATAGCTGGAGTGTTTTCATCTACTCGGACGACATGACCTATCCAGCTGGTCTAGTAGCCGCTTTCTCTTAATTCGCTGAACTATGTCCATATCGTCATATATCTCGTACGGATCATCATTTCATCGAGTGCGGTATTTGCCATTGCCAATGCGCAAAGGACCATAAAACTTTCGCAAAATCTTTCTCTCGAAAACTCGTAACGCCGACTCATCAGATGTTGTCATCGCCCATGCCTCTACATCATATAAGAGGACTGCGATGATGACTGGCTTCTATAGTTTGGTCTTTGTTCGTCGAAAGAGAACTTTTCTTCTTAATATCCTTGTAACCAACCTAATAATAATTGGTTGACTTTCTTTTAAAAACCGACAGAAACCCTGAATTTACCGTTAACCAGAAATTCAAAACGTATGTATTTACTTCAATTACAATACTCATATAATGCAAGTAATTTCTGGTTTATCGACTCGAGCTGATTGCTCGAGGGAACTGTCTTCGTGGCACCCTTATTATTATATTATTATAATATTTTGCCTTATAAAGTTTTTTGTAAATATCTTCTTCTACATAGATCGCTGACTAGCTATCTCTAGTTTAGGTAAACGGGCTCAACATCGTGAAGTAATCGAACTAAGGTTTCGCAGAGTTTGATTTTTACAAGTTGAGAGAGTATAAAATGTCCGATGAGAATGATGACGAACTTAGCCTTTTCTCACTTGTTTTATGTTAATCTCTTCCGTGTCAGCATTATTTTCATACATTAACCTTGAAGACCTCTCGCTTTAAAAAAGGCTATGTAAACTCATTATCAACCACTTCTAGCTAGTCTTCTTCCTACTTTTCTCGCAAAAATCTCTCACCTACTGTTTAGAAATAATTGCAAAGAATTAGTCAACAAAAGAATGCAAATGAAAATTCATTGCGATTTCATACAATTAAATGACGGCATAACTGCCAACTGGAGATTTCCCCGCAAGGCGTCAGTGACACTTCACTTGAAAGAATGGCATATTGCAACATTTCCCGCACATACTTTATATTTATGCGAATGCCCGCGGCATTGCCATTTTCAATTCATCATGCGCGTTGATTTCCCCTCTTGTCATAGAAATTGTAGCCTGCAATCTTATTTCCGCTTTTAGAGATTAACGACTTAAGCATCTCAATTATGAGGAGATTTACTTGAGGCAAGAACGCTCAAGAACGAAAACACACCCACACACACAAACACATATATAAACAAACACAAGCTTATTTGCGACATTTCTGTTGGTGTGCGCTTGATTTTGTTCAACTGCCGTTAGTTGGATTTCTTTTATTTTTGTTTTTGTAATTTAGAAGTGTTCCTCATAATGCGCGTCACTGAATGCTTAGGGTATTTCCATGGTGACACACCAGACAGCAATGCAATATTGTCAGTAATAACTGACACTGTTCCATCCCCTCAGCACCGCCAACGCCCACTTGCGCGACGCCTTTCAACGGTCCGTTAGCAACGCGCATTGTCGAATACCAGTTGAAGCGTCAACATTATCATAATCATCAACTTGTTTTCGGTACATCTTTGCATGTGAGCGGGTGTGCGTGTGCAAATTTTTATGTGGGTGTGTTTATGTGGGCGCTCACGTCAACACTACAGGCTCTATGCTTTACCACCCACATTCGCTGCTTCGCCGACGACATTCTAAGCGCTTACCCGCACATTCAGCTTGCATGCTCTACGCAC
This sequence comes from Bactrocera latifrons, assembly GCF_001853355.1. NCBI lineage: Eukaryota > Metazoa > Arthropoda > Insecta > Diptera > Tephritidae > Bactrocera > Bactrocera latifrons. The sequence continues at coordinate 45,844 of NW_017534452.1, forward strand.
ACGCCAGGCGCTTGATGATTTTCCGTAGGCATGGCAAATATAATAACTGCTTTGATAAGCAGCAGATGCGAGCGCGGGTGCGCAACGCTTATGTAGTGGGCGTTTTCGACTTTATTTTCCTTTTTTTCCACTGCTGCCGTCAATGAAATGAGCAAAAATGATAAATCATTGCGGCTTTTATTCACATCCATGCAAACAGAGTAGGCAGTGAGTGGCGCGCGAGTACCGGGAAGTAGCCAGTGTGCGCCGAACATGCAAAAAACAAGCGCATAAATAGAAAAACAGCTTAGCAATGATGAGTGATGGCGCTTTTTATAGTTTCTACATTCATTTTTATAAAGAATTTTTTTTCCCATCTAAAGCCATTTAAATAGCGCTGAATGCTTTAAATTTAATTTGCTCTCGCTTATCTAGTTACCGCTAATACAGTTTGTTGTTATTGTTGTGTGTAATCGAGTGCAGTTTGCATACATTACCCTATGTTGAAGCGTTTAATTTCGTTATATTTTTCATTGACTTTTTTGTGCTTTATCTCCATATCTTTGTATATAGAACTGCACGCTTCGCAGAAAAATCAAATGCTTCAATTGGATTAAATCAAATTTGATTACGTTGCGGTTGTAAAAGTGACCTTGTATGTAGCTTGTCAGAACTACGAATATTCATTGCCTAAGTTTTATTACATTTATTATAATTTTATGCTCTGCGTTTCTAGTTAATCTATTAAAATGGCTGAAAAATTCACTCGTTGCCAGGCAAAATGAGTACAGTCAAGAAGAAGAGATCATATATAAATACAACTGTTCAACTTCTAGTCTGTGTAATTAAATTTTCTATGCATTTTCAGCAGATTGATGAGATATTCTTGTAAAATTAGAGGTTTATATAAGAAAATTGATGAATATACTAATATGCATAGATGAACCTTCCATCGAAACACTGTGTTCCCAACCCCCCATACAGTTCTTCTATGGATATTTGAAAAATTCTTTTCGTAATTCTAATCAAACTTCAATTTTTTTTTTTTTTAATAAGAAAAGAACATAATTCTGCTAGAGGCATTATTCATCCATCATCAGTATAAAACTTTCATGAATGTAAATCGAAATTACCAGAACTGAAGCGAGCTAACCATTTTTGTGCTACACGAACTGATACAGCATCGTCTCCGTATATTTCACAAATTTCATTAGTGGCTTGCGTGGCATTCTTTCCTTTTTTATACAAAAATTTCAAAATATAGCGAATTTCTTCATTATTTTCACTCATTTTTGAACAGCTGTATTTTTTTTTCAACAACTTTAATTTTCTTTTGGTTAAATGAAGCTTAAAATCTCACCTCAAAATATCACCTTTCTCACCGTATGGTATAACACAATGTGATTGGTAGCACTGAAGATATATGACTGCAACGACATCTATTGACAAAATACGAAAAGACTTTTTACCTACTCATATACCGAACTGAACTAACTCAAATATCCAAAGATTAGAAGTAAACGGCCACGCATATAGATGACTCTACTAAACGTAATTCCATATATACATATGTCCTTTAACAGGCGCGTATATCAATTTAACAGCTGAGGGTCTGTTTACTATTTTTAAGTGAAGCAAGCTTTATTATTTTAATATAATGGATATTTTGGAAACGAAATAATACAATATAAGTAAAAACTTGGCTTGATAGCGTGTTTTTGAACACTGCCCCTGGAAAATCAACCATCAAGGATTTTTATGCTAAGTTTTAAGGTAATGAAAATAAGTCTGTGAACGCAGTGAACGCCCAAAAGAAGTTGTTACCAACGAAAATATCAAAAAAGTCCACAAAATAATTTTTATATTCGAGATAACAGACACTCTAAAGATATCAACTGAACATGTACAACACGCTCTGTGCAAAGTGGGACACGGAACAATGTTTTGATTTGTTTAAGCATAGTTAACCGGAGTTTTGCATCGATATGTAACAATCGCTGAAACATGGCCCAATCATTTCACTCCGAAGTCCAGCCGATAGAATATAAGAAGTGTATAATAAAGTAGCGTCTACAACCGAAAATACATTAATTCCCTCCATATATAAAGTGTACCCTTAACAAGCTGCAAAAATGACAAATTGTCAAAAATCCTCCCATCTTCAAATCAATTAGTTTTGATTACATAAACCCAAGTGTCTCACCATTATGCTCTCAAACAAATGTGCTTTTTATCTAGTCTACAAAACCAAAAATCTTTTAAACTTATTTACGCAACTAAAATATGCCAACTAAGGGCGGAAATGTAACTTAAGTGAAGCAATTTATCTTTTACAAATAAATAAAATCATACATTTCGCTCTGACAAGCAATGAAGTCAAAAGTCAAGCCAAACACGAGTCACTACATACTCACATATACACTCATAATATAATATATATATTTCTTAAAACATATGAACATAGCTATTTATTTGTGTGTAGTGGCAACTACATTTACTTCCAGCTGCCTTTGTGCGTCGCATGACAAAGTTGTATACATTTGAGAGCGCTGGAAATAAAATAGCATTAAACAATACGATTCTTACCATTTTTTTTTATAAATTCTCACTTATGTCATTTTTCAAACAAAGATAATAACAACACTCCATTTGATTTATTTCGTTTGTCCCGATGGTCACTGCTTTTCTCTGCTAATCTCTGTATAGTTGTTATCTCAATTTTGTTGTTGGTGTTTTTTTTTTTTTTTTTGGTTATCTGCGAATAAAATATCGCAAAATTTTATCACGTATGCTGTATATTTAATATTCTTATACGCTTATACGTTGGAACAGCTTATAATATAAATGATGAGCGAGACGAGTTGAGCCGATTTAGCCATGTCTATCCATCTGTCAACGAACTAGTCACTCAATTTTTGGAATATAAAACTGAAAATTTTCACTCGTCCTTTTCTCACCAAGAAGCTGCTCATTTATTGGAATAAAGTTCTAGTATAGAAAACTTCTTCATTTGGCAAGATATCTTCACCAAATTTGCCACAGTTCATTGTCCAAGGCACTAGTGATATTTCCTAGAAAATTGTTCAGATCAAATCACTATAGCATATGGTTGCCATACAAACAGAACGATCAAAGTTCTTGCAAAGAATCTTATGTACTTATGAAGGGTATTATAAAGTGGGTGCAACCGATGTTAACGTTTTTTCTTATTTTCCTTCTTTATTTGCTATTTAATTTTTAGTTTTTTTATGACCTTTGTGTGTAGTATTGTATATCCAAGTACGAAAGAATATATTTTATTATTCTCGGTATACTATTTTACTTTAAATAGAAAAAGGTAGAAATTAGGTGGATGGCTTACACATCTGATAAATATGGGTCCATTTTTCAAAGGTGTCAGATAGTACCTTTAAAGTGTCATAATACCCAAATAAAAATTATTAATTTCTTCATCTTAAAATATATTAATGTAAAATTTAAATTTTACAATAGTTAAATTAGTATGGACCGACCCTTTATAAATAAGTAGCAAAAAACTTCAAGACCTCCTATATTCGCAAATTAGGTAGCTCCTAATGACAAGTTGGATAAAGTTTATTATTCTTTTGTTACTTTCTAACAAAATATGTATTAAATACAAAGATTAGTTTATTTTAAATCTTCGAAGTTTCACAGTTTCTCTGTAGTTTGTGGTAACTGACTGTGTAAATGCAACCTATGATAAAGCTCCGAAAAGCACAAAATATCTCGTTATAAAAATTTGTTGGTAAACTATATTTCGCTATTTAAAATTACTTTTTTCATAGATTTATTAAATTTAAAAAAAAATTTATATACCTTAAATAATGAAACTTCAACCATTAATATCTCTTAAGCGGTTAGGTTTACAAAATAATCGTAATGTGAATGTTTTGAAGGCCTTTGAATTTTGTTCGGAAAAAGTAATTGGAAGCGAGGTATGAATTTTTCTATCTAATCTTCCTCATTATTGGCGTAGACCGCTAGACAATTGGAGATTCCAAGTAGCCTGATCCTTCTCCACCTGGTCTTTCCAACGGAGTGGAGGTCTTCCGTAGAATTTTCGGGCATAGCCCCTGACGGTCAGCTTGTCAAGCTCTTCGTACTCACGATTTCGGCCTAGTGTTGTGATCAATTTTAACTTTGCGGGGTAAACAGTCTGCTTTCTCTCCACTGCGACTCGGCACTAGTCATCGTACCAACTTTTGTTTTGTTTTTTCCATCTACAATTTATATTTTTTTCCGAGTACCATGTGAAATTTTTTTTCAACTATTTAATATATGTTTATAAATAGCGCACAACAATTCAATGCACTTGGAATTTCATCATATTCAAGAAATTTCATTTATGACAACTTTCTGAAGTGCCTTTCAGTGAATTTCATAATAATCAAGTCCAATGTACTAAAACAAAGAATGACCGAATACTCTTATGGGCAGCAGTCAGTTTGTTGGCGCCAGCAAGTACTCAGCCATTTCTCTAAATTCCAACACGTCTTGCGTTTAGTAATATCCTCTTTATAGACCTAAAGCCACAGAAAATATTATTTCCACTTTATCAAATAAGAAACATTTAAATTTTCATAAAATTTAGCACCGTAATGAAAAGTGAAGGAAATAAATTGAAGTAATTCAGTGGCAGCATGCACTTATTTTACTGACAATGATAGATTATATACATAAAGTATGAGGTTTACAATGTAAACAACTAGTTGCAAACTAGTTAAACTTACAACTAGTATGTAGAACAGGTCCAACTAGTCGGATGGCTCTCTTTTTCATTCAAGCGACTGGTGATGGCAGTTTCTGGGCAAAAATGTACTAGACACATACTAGTTCGAAACAGAGTCATAAATGACTAGTTTCATTTATGCATAGAAGCAATTTAAATTTTAAAAATTTTCAAGTTGTTCATATTTTTATTAAACGAAATACACATTAATTTTTTACCTTTTTTTTTTTTTTTTTTTTTTTTTTTTTTTAAACAGAGTCATAAATGACTAGTTTCATTTATGCATAGAAGCAATTTAAATTTTAAAAATTTTCAAGTTGTTCATATTTTTATTAAACGAAATAC
>NW_017534453.1:0-14376 GCF_001853355.1 Bactrocera latifrons
AAATAAAAATAATTTTCTAAACCAAATTTTTGGCCTTTTTATTGGTTACGGATCTTGTACGGTATCAATCCTCTCTTTTGCGACTTCTACTCGACGTAACATGTGTAACAGATTTAGATCTAGATCTTGATACACTTTATACTCAAAACGTTACCCCACATAATATATGTTGAGGCGATCCATACGATATGTTGAGATCCTCTGCCTGAGGCTAGTTTTCCATGTCTTGAGGACCTTCACTGAAAACTCTGTTCCACCCAAATAATTGAATAATTATTTACGTGATAAAGTAGACTTCTCAAAACACTTCTTCAACTATACCATAGTTTTAATTCTATTGTAAACATATAATATCAAGTAAACTTCTAGTTCAATTTTTTTAAGGTAAAAATCTTTTGACAAACATTTCGTAAACAAACTGGAATTATCGTAAACAACTTAAAACTAAATGGCTTACGGAGATGAAGCTTCACTCGAACATGAAAGAAAGTTGCATAATTCTAGGAAATAAATTGTTACCAATCGGTTTGCATATRCAGTAAATGGATAGTCCGGGTCAGAATTGATCAGTTGATAACCTTCCGGGTCTATTCACCTGAATTACGAATTGATTATGTCATAGACGTGCTTCGAAGCACAGGTAAGGTATTTTTTAACATTTCTCTCAACCAGTCGACACGCGCCTCTTTTTGACGATTTTCAGATTGTGTGTGATGCAACGTGAAGAAATTTTTTTGTACAGTCAAAAGTTCATGAAATATTGAATAAGCTGGTTCCATTTATGTTTACAGTTATCTAATGACACGGAAAATCACTTGATAATCTTGTAATATCAGTTTGTGCACATTATCAATAGTTTACGGAACAGATTTTGGGCAACCCTTGTGAAATCTGTGTTGAAGTGATCTACGACCTCAATTAAATTCACCATASCATAGATAAGCACTTGACCTTGATAGAACTCAAACTTTACGATCAAGTTGTCAGATGCCAGAATGCAACATTAGGGTTGTCAAATCCTGAAATTTCAAAGACAATCCCAGAATAATAGACTAAAGCTTCTATCACTTTTTAATTTTCCTACTGCCGCTTCTGAAGCTCCTAAAAATGTTCAATTATAGAATAATATCAATTCAATGAGGTAACTTTTTAAAGTTACTATGTCTTTGTAAAACAGTCTTGCCTTCATATTATTAGCAATGTTATTTATTTATTTTTTAAATGGAAATTTCCCAATGCTTAACAGTTGGAATCGTTGKAACAACATTGCCAACAATATTTACGATGCCATAATAAAGTTGCGTGCAATCAAAATAAACGCGCTCGAGGTGTTTTTGCTTGCAAATGTATGTGTGTATGTACATATGTACTATGTATATGAATCTGCAAATATGTACCTAAGTAAATGCACGCATGTTTGGATACAAGTGTAATTTATAAATATTGTCTAAGTACATACATACTATACATACATATGTATATGCATACATACTGATATTTAAATACTATAAGGTGTCCTATATATTGTACTTACATATGTATATATGTATTTATATACTCCAAGTATGAGAAATAGTAGATTTGTCTAGTTTAAAGTCGCTTCGGTAATGTCAAGATCGGTTATAGACGGTCAGCTGTAATCTTTCTTCTCATACATTCGAACGAAATGCTTATGCAAAACTGTTAGTAATGATTCGGAGCCGTAGAGAGAAAACCGAGGCGCGGTGGTGATTGTGAAGAACTGTTAGAGAAAAAATATGCAAAAAATGGTGCAGAACATCAGGCTGCTTGAGAACGCAATGCCCGAAATAATTGTATCCGAACATCCYTCTCCTCTTCTTCACTGATGGTGCGAGGTTTGTTCAAAAAGTATCGACAATTTTCTATTTCTTAAGAAAGTGCTTTTTTATTGACGTACATCTATTTTGTTCTTTTCAAAGTCATCACGCCTGACACATTGTACCGCTGCCTGCGCTTTTTCCAATCCTCAAGGCAGTTAAAAAATACTTTTTGTGATCTTGCTTAGCTCACTTTAATATAGTTTTCATTTACTCAATCGTAGCGTAGCGTCTTCCTTTCACGGGCCTCTTCAGTTTTGGGAAGAAAAAAAGTTACAGGGGTCTGGTTTGTGGAATACGGTGGCTGCAGCACTATTAATGTGTTATCATGTTGCCAAAGCTAATGTTTGTTCTTTAACAAATCCGGACGTTCTGGTAATCTGCAGGCAATATTCTTTATTGACCAGACGACTGTTTGGCAAGATCTCATGATGCATGATGTCACCGCAATCGAAGAAAATTCTTAGTAAAAGCTTCACATTCGACCTAACTTGACGCCTTTTATTGATCTTGGCTTATGCAGCGGCTTCCTTTGGGATGATTGTGTTTTGATTTCTACGTCATAACCATAAACCCATAATCTGACACCAATTATGACCCTCTATAACAGTTCTGGGTCGTCGCGGACTGTGTCCAACGTCTCCTGAGCAATGTCAACACCATGCTGTTTTTGGTCGAAATTTAGCAAGTTTGGCACAAAATCGAAAACGAACCAAAATATGTTCAAGTAAAACAGGTGTCAAAAATGTATAGTATATAGTTCATAGGGTCTCTGAAGTTTCCTTCGGAGCGTTTAAAACTTCTTGGCGAGCTAATATTCTCCGTTCAGGGAATGCAAATGTTTTCATATAAGGACTTGTTTTTGATCAATCAAAATTGACGTTAGCAATTTTCGATAAAGGAAGGCATTCTCCAGAATTGCTTTGAGAGCCGAGATTCATRCTGCATGGATGTCCGCTGTCGTCTTAAATTAAAAAAAAAAAGTTCGGAGGCCACATCTAAGCTAGAGGGCGGCTGTGGAAGCGTTGAGATGCCGGGCGTGGTTAGGTAGCAGTTCAAAAGAAAGGTGGTGTGAGCCGGCGTGAGTGGCGTTGTCGTTTTGCAACTTTCAATCGAATGCGATGTCTTGACCTTTCGTTTGAGGTTCTTCAGGACATCCACGTAAAACTTGGCGTTGACGGTTTGTCCAGGTGGAACAAATTCATGGTGGACGATGTTTTTGATGTCCAAAAAAAAAAAAAACAACTGTTTTCAATTTGGGTTTTCTCTTTCTTCTAGTCTTCATCAGCGACATCTTCCCGGCCCTCCAAAAAGGCCTGGTGCCACCGAAACACAACACTTCTTGCTAAACATCTGGGTAAGCCTGCTTGATCATCTCAAAGGACTCTGTCGCAGATTTACCGAGAGGCTCGAATATCGAGCTTTTTTCAACAATTAATAAAAAAGAAGTACTAGATATTTTTAATATCTGTTTTTTTTATCATTTGTTTATTAAACTTAGAGAACACAAAATAAATTTCAAAAAAAAAAAAAAAATTTTTTTTTCATCGAGTTATGCGTCCTTGAAGAATTGGGGGGGAAAAAGAGGCCGTGTCCTCATCGCCATGATTTCTACCCTTGTCGTCATCTGAAAAATAAAACAATGACACATTCTTAATGAGTACGAACGTCGCCATGTCATGAAGCAGCAAAACTAAAAACTTTTTTCATAAAATGGCGGCTACTTAAAAAAAAGACGATTTTTTTTCTAATTTTTCAATTTTGTCGACTTTTTTTTTTAATTATAAATTTAAGATTTTTTATTTTTTGTTGCTTCTACTGATAGAGGTATATTTAAAGAATATTCATGCCAAATTTGAAATAAATCGGCTGATTAGAACTTGAGATATTGTGGCTACCGCATCAAAAAAATGAGTTTTGAGAAAAACGCGTTTAAAGTTTTACGTCAAGCTTCGAGCAGCGTAATAGATAGATAGATAGATAGTTCGCTCAACCGGTCTAGTTGCTACGTCACAAAAATGGCTATAGCTTTGAAAATAATTTGAGTTTTGAAAAATGCTTTTAGCGAGATATTTTTGAATAGCAAATATTATGAATTTTTTTCGATTTTTTTCAAATTTCTAGAGTAGAATGCTCCATTAATCGAGTACCTCTGCTCTAACGAACGCTGCATTTTCGGCTTGCCCGCTTAGTGTGCTGTTTCTTCAGATGACCAAGGATCACTTGCCACMTAACTTAAGGACGTTTAGAAGGATAGGCAGTATAAGTTTATAAGATGACAAAAAATCCATTCCCTTACTAAAATTTTGAGCAAYTCAAAAGCCAAGCGTATTTTTCAAACATAAGCAGATATATTTTCGCTTCAAATGATTGCTCATAATCAGCCGTTTAATATTTTCTCTGAATTTTTATGGAGTCTCTGGCATTATTTCCACATCTAAGGCATTCCTAATTTTTACGATCTGCTTGTTTGCTTGTTTTGCGAGTGCTTTTATCTGCGCAAGTGGGTGTATATRCATATGTATGTGTGTGTGTGTGCGTTGGATGGGGATAACGCAAAGCTGATCGTATAAATAAATAACGCCAAGATAAGTGAAAATATTTTAAACTCTTTACACCAATTAACAAGTAAACAAGTCAAGCGTGAATTGATGGCCGCCCATAACAAATCACACCACCACAAAATTCACCAAATCTCGATCGCATTTATGGGGGTGTAAGTTTAATGTTGCCACAATAGCAACGACAACAACACAAACGAGGAAGTGTCTACAAAGTAATGTCAAAGATCGCATAAATCGCCATTAACGAGTAGCGGTTGCTCATTAACAGCTTTTTAATCGCCACAAAAGGTCACGTCGAACGTGGCAAGAACGGCTTTCGGCACGTCACAATGTCGGCGCGGTGTGCGAGTGTGTGAGAATTTCGGGTAATTTGCTGTCAATGGCGTGTGTCGTCAATATTTATCATAATCGGGTGCGGGTGTTCAACATGTCAGGATAGTTCGGCAATTGTATGTCTGACAATATGTGTGTGCGTTTGTGTTTAGTTACTGATTTGATGGCCCGTCCCCCAGTTGATACCTTGACGAAATGTACTTAACGYGGCAGCAACTATTTTTAGTGGCATGCACACACGCACARAYACACATCCATATGTATATYMATAATGCACTCGTCCCGGGTGCTATATGACGCGTGCTGAGGTGCGGASTGATCGTGTCGATCAGTTTGCGGACGCACTTAGCGGTGTATGTTGAGACATTTTCATGCCACAAGCKARCACAACATGCAGCTCGTCAGCACCTCCAGTGTTCTATGCGTGAGATTGTGCGGATTAACGCAGTSTCTTGATCGACGACACTTTGTTTACATGCCCATATATTGTTATTTTGATAATGTTTTCACTTTTCGATTGATTTCTATACCCTTAACGTGATGTATGGTATTAAGTTTGCCATGAAGTTTGTAACACCAAGAAGCAAATCTGGGCGACCTATGAGCTGAGTCAATTTAGYCATATGCGCCAATCCATTAGTATATACCGGAATTGGTTCSTCAGTTTTCGAGATATCGAWCTGAAATTTTGMACRCGTTCTTATCTCACCAAGAAATTGCTCATTTGTCGGAATCACCGATATCGCACTACTATAGCATATGGCTTTCATACAAACTGAACGATCAAAGCATGTCCTTGAATGAAAAGTTTTTTGTTTGACGTGATATCTTCACGAAACTTGGTATGGATTATTATCTAAAGCAAGGCTACATTCTCCGAAAAAATTGTTTAGTTTGGATCACTATGTCATATAGCTGCCATACAAACTGAGCGATCAAAATCAAGTTTTTGTATGAAAAACTCCATTATTCAATAAGATACCTTTACTACATCTAGTATCTACATCTACATTGTCCAAGACAGCGCCACAGGCATCGAAAATATTGCTCTGATCTTACCACTACAGCATATAGCTGCCATACAAACTTACCGATTCAAATCAAGATAAAGTTMATTTTATACCATTTTGTGCTATGARAAATGCACTGTGATGGGTATTATAGCAATATTTTTTCTTGTTTTTGTTTTTTCTTGCTTTTGGTGTTAAATTGTTGGTAATGTGTTGCAGCGTGAACAAACTTGCCACAATCGATCTATCAATTGTGATCGATATGCGYATATTTATTGTTGTTGTAGGGAGTAGTATTGCCAAGTCCATCAAACAAGATACCGTGTAAATATATACGTAGTAGAGTTCCCTTGTCAGAAACTCCACCGCGCTTACATACTTACCTATATACATACATACAATACATATGTACACATGTACACTCTGTCCACATTTGTCGTTTCGCATTTTGTTTGTTGTGTGTCAGCGGTATTGTTATCGTTCCGCTTCTGTGATTTTTTTTACTTTTGCCTTCATTGTTTTCTCACATGCAACGGTCTCTTTTTATGGCATCCTAACTAGGTAAATGTGTGTAGGCATGTGTGTTGTTGTTGTGCTGTGACAGGAAGGAAGGTTGTTGGTGCATGTCGCTGATAAGATTCTATCAACCGAAAATCAGTCTCATTTGCATTGTAGTATAGTTTTAATTATTGTAACAACAAGCTAAGAATAATAATAACATTGGCTGAACAAATATTTTAAAATAAACGCATTCATTTGTTTATACAGTGAAGATCTAAGAATGAACTTTTAGTATACTATTTTACAAACACGAGCACGAAAAGTCAATATAACACAAAAATAAATAGAACTAAAGTAGCAWGGYTTTTTTTCTCTTAATTTTAACACGAATATATTTTTATCGAAAAGTTACTACAGGACCGTATATWTTTCAAAAATATTTTACTGATAATTATATTTTAATTTTAATTGAAAAAAATCGCTTATAAAATTTATTATATATAATATATACATCGTTTTCCTTTTACAATTTTTCTGCTCACATACTTGTTTTATCAAAAAAATGTAGAGCGAAAGCAACAACAAAAATTACACAATGAAATTAAGAAGACGAAAAAAAGTTAACTGCAGCGAAGCTAGAAAACCCTTCACAAATAAAAAGTGTCTACATACAAAAATTTGAATTTGATAAATCAGTTTGTGTGGCAGCTGTATGCTATAGTGACCCGACATCGGCGTTTCCAACAAATGAGAAAATTTTCCCAACATCCACTTCTTGCTAAAAGAATCATTTGATGTATCTGGTATTTATAGTACATATATGTAGGTTCTCTGACGTTTACTTTTGGCTGTTACAAATATATGAGTATGTGGATATCACCGTGAATTTGATTCGTCAATTATAGATGATTTATACCATTTGCTTTTCTATATGTGTGTAGGTAGGTATAACACTAACCCTATAAAGCCGTCCATTTTGGACCCGTCTGTATAGACGAAATAGTATTCTCCTCCCATACTAAACCTCTTCTCCATTCCAACTTTGGGAGGATATAGTCTGATTTAAAAGATTAGTATTCGGTTGCGCGTTAGCCACGGCGAATATCGCACCCGATGGAACGATGAGCTGTRCGAGATATACGACGACATTGACATAGTTCAGCGAACACACTTTTTGTGTCTGTGACCAAGTCGAGAAGGACCTGTCTTCACCTGGAATATCTAATTGGCGCCACGTAGCGAAAAGAAGAAACGACTGGCGCACGGTTGTTAACTCGGCTATAATCGCGTAAGCGGTGACCACGCCATTCAAGAAGACGAAGATTCGGTTCCGATCCGAATTCGAAAGCGAACTGCTACCACGTCTACTTCCCATATAACACAATTTTTAAAAATTCCACTTGATTTTTTCACTTTTCTGTGTTCAAATCAATATTTAACTAATATAACGGGATAAAACTTTGCTATAATAATTTCCAGCTTATGGCGAACAAAACTGTTCAAGTCCCTAAGTGCCGAATATGGTACCGACATTGACTCTTGACCGAAAATATCGGTCAATGTATGACAATAGTATCTCTCTGTTTCAAAAATGGATTCAATCAAAACTTTCCCTAGCCCCCGTATAAAAATACATAAAATTTAGTGAAAACTTGGCCAAACCCCCATATGATTAATATAAAAATTTCGAACATCCGGCTGACTTTACTCCGTATAGATTTTTGGTGGTACTTGTATGTGAGGTACCTGAATGAAACCAAGTGCGCATTTAATTAGAATGTGGTGTGTTAATAGAATGTGTTATTGCCTAAAATACATAAAAACGATTCGATGCTACCCCCAACATCTGTTTAATATAAAATTTGGCCAGACCTGAGGGAATTTCGCTGGAGTACGATTCCTGCAGGTTGCAAGAGTTGAAATGTTTGGTTACACCCGAACTTCCTTCTTCCTTCCTTACTTGTTTATATATAGTATTAAAAAAAAAAAACATTTCTAAATATAGCTCATAATTTAACTAGGAAATTAAATTTATAAATATTAGTATCATACTAWGCAATTTATCATGAAAATCAAACATTGAAAGATCGAAAGTACTCTTTTACCCATACAACGACACGTAAAGTGGTAAATATATCTTTGTTTGCACTTACAAACATATATCCACCGAATACGATTCTCTTTTGGCAGCAATGCTTTGTATTTGTATTCGCATGCATTGTGCCACATTTTTGTGTGTGCTTTTAACAATGCATCACCTAAGTTGATACAAATCTGTGTTGAGTTTCATGGTAAATTAATTTTCATGTCAAAATTTATACAATCTCTATATGTTGCAAAAACTTTTACCAATTGCAGTGAGCGCTTATGTRTGCGACTATCTCTTTTTGTTGTTATTTGCCCTGCAAAAAAAAGCTGAGCAAAACGTTTGCGGCAAATTAAGAAAGTGATGGATGACCGCAGTGTTGCGACAAAACAATAACAAATACACATTAAATTTTTTTGTTCAAAGGTTTACGTTTGTGAGTTCTACTTGACGCGGATATATAAATATGTATATGTAGGTCTCGTTGTAATATTAACATACAACGTATGACAGATTTCGATAGGTGAGTTAAGCTTTTYATTTTTGATTTATTTATTCATGTACATATTTGTAGATGTGTGTGTATCAATGTTTCTGGCTTAATTGTTTTGGAATTTATCATCCGTAAATTAAATTTTCAAATTAATGATAAAGATGTACATATCTATCACTCATTGCACAGTTAAGCAATTTTACAAATTTTGGTTTTGAAATTAAGTTTCATGTCATTTTTGATGGACCGTAACCCTTATATTGGCTTGCTGTATTATGAATTTCTGAAACYGGGTGAAATCATGAATGGGAAACGTTACCGATAACAACTCATCAAGTTGAATAGGACGAGGCAATAATTTATGAACATGACAACGCTCGGCCTCCTGTTGCAAAAACGTATAAAAATATCTGGAAAGCAGCGGCCCTATAGCTCAGACCTTTGAAGTTTCTGACTTTCATTTATTCTGTCTATGCAGAACGTCCTTACTGGAACACGGTTCACATCGGAACAGGCTGTCACAAATTGAGTTGAATCCTGAAGAGAATCCAAAAGTTGCCAATGTGATAATTTTATTCTCCTTGGAATAACCCTCTCTCTCGATGAGCGTTAGGAGAGAAAAGTWATTTTTCAAATTTTTATTTCCAAGAAAACATTGAGACAAATATACTAATCATATGTTTCTAAGCTGCATTCAATTCTTCTTCTTTATAGGCGTAGACAGCGCCTACGCGATTACAACTGAGTTTACACCAGCTCACCAGTCATTCTTCGTTTTTGCTGAGTGACGCCAATTGATAAAGATACCAAGTCTTTCTCCACCTGGTCTTTCCAACAGAGTGAAGGTCTGCCTCTGCTTCTCTCGACGGATACTGCGTGGTATACTCTAAGAGTTGGAGTGTTTTCATGCATTCGAATGTRTGGACCTTGCCAGCGTAGCCACTGTCTCTTAATCCGAGGTTGGAGCCATATGTAGAAGTTTACGCAAATGAGGAAAGCTTTCTGAGGGCCATTTACAGAAACAATTTTTTTTTACATACGCCTCAAACACTTCATGACTTCAGGTCCTAGACCAAGTATCTTCTGGGATACATCCGTTTTAAGGCGAGTTAAAGTGAGAAGGATAAACATTCCTCATCAAGGTTGTGCACTGGGTTTGGGATCCACCACGTAAAAAACACCCCCAATGAAAGAAGAAGCTGCATTCCATTACTAACGAGTAATCGCTTCTCAGTACTTTCTATCAAGCAATTCTTGGTGGTCGTGTTTGTTAAGCAAATCTAACAGCAATATAACCCACAACAATAGAACCTGCCACCCACAAACATAAACTATTAAAATACTTAAAAAGAACCGCATCAAACGAAAAACGTTAATAAATAATGGAACAGAGGAGCATACGTGGCATGTGAGAGCCGGACATGAAGGGAAGCGCCGGGAAGCTTTTCTTTGCAAAGAAGAAAGCACTATTAATGAATTTGAAAATAAAATAAAAATGCAACATGGTATTATAATTATGAAAAATTATTTAGCCTACTACATAAGCAGCATAAGCAATAGCCACCCAATAGTGCACAACCGCTACGCCCCTTCGYCCRTAMACCAACGACAACTTGCCACAACTCGACCACATAAAAGCACATTCTACAACGAAATACAGTTTGCAACAAGATGTTACGCCAACAATCAAAGACATTAAGCGATAATAACAACAACAATAGCAACAACACTGGAGAATAACTTAAATGTTAAGGAATTAATTTCGAGATTTTGCCTGCGCAGACAGTGTGGAGACGCCCCAGCCGGGAGCTGGCAGTTGGTAAACACAGGCAACCGCAAGTGCAACGAACACACACACATACATATATGTATATATATGCATGAGTGTGCTTGTGTGCGGCGATACATCACAACATAGAAGGGAAATCTTTGCCGAGAGCACGCAATTGGCAAGCATTTGTTTATTTTCATTTTGTAATGAGTTAAACAATTCAAATGCACTCACAGCAAGCGCAACGCCATGCCGACGCATGCATTTTGATTTGGCAGCATAACTTCAGGAGCGCACACACACACGCCTGCATGCGCATGTGTGTGTGTGTGTTTGTATGCAAAAGCGGTGAGATCGAGCTTAAGTGGAATCGAATTTATAGCCACAAACGTATAAACATTCGTGCGGCATTCGGTTGCAATTGAGGACATACTGTGCCATGGCATGTTGCATGCCACATACTGTTTTACCTATACGTATGCACAAAGCGAATTGTTTGTACTTATGTGTGTGCGTGTGCCGGTGTGCTGTTTGCATGTGTAATGAATTGAGCGTTTGTAGGTCGATTTTGCTCTGTTGGCCCAACAGCTCAGACAGTATGTCGCCGGCATAGTGCCGCAATGACGCATATCGTCGGACAGCTTGTTGGCTGCATTTGGCAGGTGAATTTGGGGCGTGTTGCCTTATGACCTTCCATGTAACGGACGAAGAAACAGGAAAAGGTAWKCATGCCCGGCTGTGTGTGTATGTGTGTGTGTAACTTTTTCTGTTTGCTTTTGCATGCAAGCAGCTTACAGAGCTTTTGATTGTTTGCCAGCGTCGAGTATGTGCAACGCAGTTATTGAATCTGAATCTTACAAGTACTTACCTACACATATGTATACGTACATATCTACCTAACTGACACAACATTGACACAAGCAACAATTTGCAGTTATTTTAATTAAATCAACGATAAGTTGAATATTTCGTGTATGAGCTAAAATTGAATTTTTTTATCGAAGCATAATTCGTAGTTTATATGACAGACCTGACTGTTCYCAAATTTTTGTCGAACAAGTTCAAGTAGCGAGATATTGATGAAACTTGTTACACGTGTTKGATGGCATGAAAAAAGTTCCGCCTTGTAAATATCTATAAAATGTCATACCTAAGAGGAATCTGCGRGCTAAAAATTTCCAAAAAGTATGTAATTTCAACCAAAATTGTTAAGAATAAATCTTTCCAGCATCTTCTCATGCAGTGTAAAACTAGATGAAATCGGATAATAATCACGCCTATTAACCATATAACGGTTATGTTACCAGTTAAAGTGGGTYAACTCAATAAATAACTGCGTTAGTGATATTAAATTTTACACCGARAGGGCTTCTTAGGAGTCGGTGGGCAATAGGCGTAGTACCGTCCACCTTTAGCTTAAACCTTATATCTCACGCACTACTCAATTAATTGCTATATGTTATAGTGGACCGATATCGATGGTTCTSACAAATGGGCAGCATCTTTCGAGTATACACATACAAACAGACACGCCCCAGGAACAGACGGACATGGCTAAATSKACTCCGCTCATCGTACGCATCGTTTATTTCMGCATAATCTTGTCAGAATACTCAGTTTGAACTGATATTATAGACTTTGAATGAGATTCCTTCTAATGAAAAGACATGTGAAGTTCAAACGGCAAATGTCACCAGAGTTGAGTTTAATGGGAGTTCAACTGGTAGTAACRAAAGCTACGAGGTCTGACCATTGGATTTGGCCCTATGGCGAGATTCGTAGTGGCTGTGATTTAAAACTAAAGGCAGATAGAATTGAAAATTCAGTTCAATGTGGAGTCGCACAGTGACTAATGGTACTAATTAACAGAATTTTTTGATCTATGCGCTTTTAAGCACCGTGGGGTAAGGCCGTCGTTCGCAGGCAATCCCGTAAAAAACCACGACTGTTGTATACCCTGTTCAGGGTACAAAATTGATAGAAAACGAATTATAACTTATTAAGCCCGCATATACCTTGTTTGTGGAACTTAGTTAATCTGTGGGACATGAGAAGGAATCTTACTCGATTTGGTATAATCTTGAGTAGATGTTATAATCTCTATGATGCTGCGAATTCAGTCCATTATTGACCACGACGMCGTTGCTGTAGATCAAGAGAACGTTAACGATAACGATAGCTCACCTAATTGGCAGCACCCTCACTAAAAATAAAATTTTTTTATGTTACCTCCAAGTAGCAAAAATATTTTTTGTGACACACATATAAACAGGACGAATTCGTAYCTTTGTAACATCAAAATTTTGACAAACTTCTCTTCGAGATTGTGTCTCTCACATCCCGGCACGCGCGCTATTGTCAAGATGATGGTTGACAGATTCCTTTGGTCAGGCATTGTGAGAGATATCACCTCTTTTGCAAGATATTACATACAGTGCCAACGATATAAAGTCATTCGACACAACAAATGCTTACTCCAATGCAGAATAGATAGATAGTAGCCGATTCGAACTTTTGCACATTGACATTGTCGCTCCGTTTCCAATATCGGACGGCAATCGATATTGCTTGCCGTAAGCCATTCCGATTCCCAACATAACAGCTCCAGTTGTGCAAAGGCCTTGTCAACTGGCTGGATTTCTCGTTTTGGAGTAGCCATTGACATAAAGTTGGATCTCGGTCGTCAATTCCAAAGTGCCATATTCCAACAATTACTAAACTATTTGGGGGTGAAGCATTTAAAGACGACATATGTTCCTTCTGAATTGACATATGAACATCTTTACTATTACTTTCAGAGCTTTTTAACGTTCAACCCAGAAATCTTAGTGAAGCTACGCTGTATCAAGCGAGATCTGTGTCCTCTTAGTACAGCTTGGCATACCAACCTAAAAGTCTCATTCTTATACTTCTTATATAAAAATAATATATCTCCTTTAGAAAGCTACAGAATAATCTCCTGATTAAGAATAATAATTGGATTCAGGATATACGATATATACCAATACTAACCATATATATGTATATGTATCTATATTAGTTTATAGACAAAAACGTCTGTATCAAGCACAAAAAAAAATTTTATTTTATTTCATATTATCACAGCTAGTCATGTCTCTTATTTTTTTGCCGCTATTGTTGAGAATATTTTCGCGCATGCCCCACACACATCGAATTTCTCGCTCCATTTACATGACCATAAAAGGTCTTTCGCTTTATGAGATGGCCTTTAATGCAATTAGTAAAATGCTTAGTACATACTTGTGGGAATTTTTTGTTTYGTTCCGCAAATCGATTCGCCGAAAAGCTATTTTACAGCGTCAGCTATTTTTGAAAATCTCAAAAGTGCGAAAACATCAAAGAACGGTGTGCACAGCCAGACAAACGAACAAGCGAGTACAAATAACAATATACAAAAGAAAATAAATCTTCAAATATAAAAACGAATTAWTTACAAACGTTCATATGTGCATGTGTGTGTATGCATGTGGAGCTGTTGTATTTCGAACAAAAGATGCCAACTGCAATGTGTACAAAAAATTAAGTAAGGATGGTAGTGGCTGCGGTTTTAAATAAAAATTTTGAAATTGAAAGGATTTTATTTTGGAAATTATTTTTAGTTCCAAGAATCTTTCTAATTTTTACTTTACAAAAATTTTCTAATTTTTACTTTAAAAAATATTTTTAGCTGAAATTTAAATTTTAAAATATTTTTTCAAAAATATTTGAACGAATATAGTTTTATAGGGTTGCCACCTCACCAAAATTAAAAAGTGTATA
>NW_017534453.1:14667-16237 GCF_001853355.1 Bactrocera latifrons
TTTACTAATATTTCCAATAATATATATTAAGGTTTCAATTTTCGAAATTTTATAAATAACTTTCTCTACTAAAAAATTCGAGAATGGTGGCAACTCTGTATCCGCTGTAGTACCCATCATAATACAAAATTTTCTAAAAACGAGAAAAAACGTTAACTTCAGTTGCACCGAAGCTAAATATCCTTCACAGTTGCATTTCTGTTAGTAATTATGTATTCAGTTTGTATGGCAGCTATATGCTATAGTTAACCGATCTAAAGAATTCCTTCGGAGATTATATTGTTGGCTCAGGAAATTATTTCTACCAAATTTCGTGCATATATCTCATCAAATGTGGAAGTTTTCCATACAAGAACTTGATTCCGATCGTTCAGTTTGTATGGCAGCTATATGTTATAGTGGTCCGATACCGACAGTTCCGACAAATGAGCAGCTTCTTCAAAAGAAAATGATGTTTGCAAAATTTCTAAACGATATCTTAAAAACTGAGGGACATGGCTAAATCGACTCAGCTCGACATACTGATCATCTATATACATATATACTTTATAGGGTCTSCGACCCTCCTTCTGGGTGTTAAAAACTTTGTGACAAACTTAATATACCCTGYTTAGGGTATAATAATAGATATTTATGAAACTAATCTCAGTATATAGATGAAATATGTATATCCTGGAAARCTCCCATCAGATATGTATATGTAACCGGTAGAATTGCAAGCTTCTTCGAGTTTCAGCAATAAAATAYCCTCCACGCCAACATGGTATATGGTATATGAATAAACATCGATATGCAAAGTTATGAGCACACCTCTAGTATAGATAAAGCGACCACAACAACAACAAAAGCAATAACAACAATAACAATGAAAACAAAAGCTACAAACACCGCRAAGAAGTTGAAACAACAGCGATCACAACAAACTTAACGAGATGCCAAAATAGCAAAACACCAAAACAACCAACAATAAAATAAACGCTACGCGCCGGAAAACTTGAAAATGCACGCACACRYACACACACACCACACAACAACACTAAAAGAAACGTTCACACGAAAGAGGAAAACCGCCGCGACTCGCTCGCTGCATTGCTCTGCTTGTAAACAAATTGTGTGGCGACGGAAAACTAACCAAGGCTGCTTCTGCCCCGGCGTGTACTCGACGGTTCCGCGTAGCCGTGTAGTATGCGCGAGAGAGCGGTGGTCGGATTTGTAATTGTTGCTGCAGCAGTAAAATAACAAATCGTAAAAGTTGCGTGTGGGCCACCTTTGTGCCAAAGCGTATTTGATTCCAGATAATTGAATTTAATTGCAATTCGTTCGCAGAATTCGAAGCTGCTGAATTCAAAGCGGAACAAATGCGCGTCATCTTGTGTTAAGCCAAATACTCTTGACGATTGTAGCAGCTGAGWRTTACATAWGTGGTGTGTGTGCAGAAGTGGAAGTATCTTCATCTCATTGTGCTACGTGCCACCCACTCGGTTTGTTGGAATTTGTGGGAGAGGGCTGACTTAGATTGTGCATGGATGAGTTCTATAGCCTTGATGCTCGACCGAAAAAGACGGGGATT
>NW_017534453.1:16975-20118 GCF_001853355.1 Bactrocera latifrons
ACAGTATTATTCCCAATATCACGAGATGAGTTCGAAAATGTGTAATCAATAAGCAAAACTGCAATGGATTACTTTTAGACCCCACAGAAGAGAGAGTTTATATACCTATGACTACTTGTATATATGGACAAACATGTTATATGGTAAATAGAAYGAAGTCTTGGTGGAGGCAATCCCTCAAAAGTTCAACCAGCAGGCATGAATGGGATATGGGCCGCATCTTTCGCTTATTAAACCCCTAAAAGAATGAAATAAGTACTCTAGTTTGTCGGGAGGTGTAATGTTCTGTAGCAACCATCAGTCGCGGCCTTAGTCCCTGTGGTTTCACAAGGCCTCTTAAAGAGCTGTGTGCGTCTTCTGAAAGTCACTCTACCTACCTATCTTCGTGCACAAGTRATATTGTAGGTTTTGGTATGAGCAGAATAATTTCCTATATAATAAAAATATTTTGCTTTTGTAGTATAGACGTCTCCATATAATAACAAGTCTGTTCTTTTCTAATGTAACTTCATAAATCATCACCAATTTCCAATCCTTACAGCTAAGATGTTAGCATATACGAGCTTAATAGTAATGAGTGCAAATGTTTATTGTTGTTGTTATTACTATTAAAGAGAAAGAGGTAATTTAGTATAAGGAAAGAGAAAATGGAAGAGATTAGCAAGTATGGAAATTATGAAATGAGAAAAGGAGTTATGAGAGGATTAGTAAGACTGGTATAGAGAGAACAATGGAAAACAATATGGAAMAAAGACGGTCGAGAGATCGTTGATCTTCGCCTGTTGAAAATCGTGAGTCCATTCAAGTGATTTCGGTGGATATTTTTGGTATGAAACACGTATTGCTCGACTCGTCTCCATAAAGCTGAATTTTAGAAATTAAAAGGTTACGATTTTGACTGAAATGACGAAATCGTAATCAATACCATCGATCAACCATCGTAGTTCAGTTTTTGACAAACACCAAGTTCGATTTCAGGCTTTCTGGGAATTCTTACGAGATTACTGCAATAATATGGTTGGATCAAGAAGTAATTTTTTGGGCCGCGTTTACGTAAAAACCACTATAGGCCATATTATTCCAAAGAAACAGAAACAGTCGTTAGAGATCGACAACCATGGATGCCTAAAAAAAGTCTTGGTTTTTTTTAGCTTCAACAACTAAACAAACTACTTTAAATCCAASTTTTTAGTTTCGGCAACAAGCATCACGTAGACACTGCCATAGACCGTTAACCCAGATCTACAGGTTTSACGTTTTCTGACTTATTTTTTTGCTGCTGTTTGAGAATAAATAATATGTCAGCAATTCGAGAACGATTTCGGAGCTTAAAGGGATATTCTAGGATAAACATTTTAAAGATAACTAAATTTCATTGTTTAAAAATATCTTCCTTCAAATTATTTCCGAAGATATAGCCGTTTTAGTGTCGTGGCAAGTGACGTGGTTTAGCGGACGACGAAACTTTAAAATCCTTTTTCTCGAAACTTCTTTTTTTTGATGTGGTCGCCATGATGCTATGAGTTTCACGTTATTATAATGCTTAAATGCGGACACTTGATAAATGTGTCCAAATATATAGTCAATGGGCAAATTAAATAAAAACATTTCATAAACATTACATAAAAATTTGTTCGTCTTTTTATCTTACTCGATTATTTGTTAATTGTTTTGCTTACAGTCTCTATTTCAAATCCCACTGACACATTAATAAATCCATTATTTCAAAAAATCAGTATAATAAATCTTTCAAAGTTTGAGTGGATCAAATAAATGGCTCACCGCGCATCAGTTATGATTTCAATATTTTCCACCCTGGATATTTTCACAGCTTTTAAATTAGTATTTTCATTATTATGAGATGTGGGCGTAAATAAATACACATACGCACGCAATATCCCATAAGATATGCATAATGAAAATTTGTTTGCATTTCATGAGGCGCACAGCGGCTCGGAGAGATGTGGRATGTGTGGGAAGTGCCATCATATTTGTATTGTTTTAGGCCGCATCTTCGAATAATATTAAAGAAAAKAATTGCGACAGCAAGTCGCCACTGCAGCAGTTAGCCGCACCAYCAGCGATTAGAAGTTTTGTTGTTTATTCAAATTTGAATAGCTAGACCGAATCAATTAGAATTTTGTGCCAGTGTTTCCGAAGTGTCTGCAGGATTGTGCCTATTAAAAAGTGCGATGATTGGCTAAGCTGCCAACTCCCCCTCTTTGACAGCAATCAGTGATTTGGAATAACAAACAGGCGCTGTTCTAAATCCATAATGACACTGTGCTATGCTAGGCTATGTTGGGATGCTAAATCATTAAAATTCCTTTCATTTCATGCTTTTGTATTAAAAAGTTGATTTTAATTTATTTTCGTAAAATGAAAATTAGCTCACTGATTGATTTGAGTGTCTTAAGTAGTCAGTGTTTGGACAGATTGGCTCACGCTAATGTTATTTAATTGACATCTTTTATCTCGTAATTTTTTCGTAGGTATTTTCATTTGTTTATGTCAACATTGTTTTTAATCATTTTAGTTTTTGGGGTTTTCTTATTGCTATTAAAAAATTTTTTGAAATTGCCTATTATTGTCGGTGGAGAGAATAATTGAAATAAAAGCAAAAAATATTATATTGAACCAGTTCATTGATCATTAAGGCCTACTTTTTTTGTGAAAAGTATATGCCACACTCTTTTCGTACCTAAAAAAATTTCATTTCAAGTCACTTTATTGACAAGAGAGATTGCCTTTTATATTTGGAGATTTGGCAAGACTGTTGTTGCAAACTGAAAACTCATAATTTTATCGAACAGTTTGCTGATTTTGATGGCATGCATACTCAGAACGTTTTGACATACGAGCGCTATTAGTGTTGCTTATAGTAACTTAAAATATTCTTCTCGACCAAAAAAATGCAATTATTATTTTGTTAATTTATATTTTAATACAATTATTATCCCACAGAGCACTAGCGCTCTGGCTGCTAAAAAWGAAATTAAATCCTAWAYATTTTCGAGCGACTTATTTTTCTTACTGTTCGTTAAAAATAAACTAAAGGATCAATGTTTTTCGTCACTTGAAAAGGCGCTTAATGCRTTCAAAAGTTATGATTTGGAAATACCTTAATCAGAGTCGCAAAAATG
>NW_017534453.1:20216-38471 GCF_001853355.1 Bactrocera latifrons
ATAAGGACAAGCACTTAAAGGATATTCAAAATAGAACATTTTCATGCATGATATAAGCACTATACCAAGTGATCATCAAATTTACCCCGTATAATAAAAAAATACTTAATTACATTTTCGCATATTTATATTTGCCAATGCTTTATCCAATTTTCCATATACTACTACTATACTTATAAGCCTCGGCTGGGATGGACTTCAGTACTTTCAGCGAAGTTTGGTTTCTCTGGTTTCGGCTAACTTTTGGAGCAGTGATTCCATTGGAAATACAAAGATGCAAGCCAACTGGAATCAAATTWGATAATGTATTGATATGTTTMTTACTCSTACTATTCGTCWTGACAGTCGTACTTTGGCCATTGTACCTACCAACTTCTTATTAATTCGAAAATCACTTACCAATGTGCGAAAAGTTTTTTCCGTCAGAATGATGGATTTATATCAAAAGGATGCAAAACCGTCCTTGTACCGCCGTGTACATTCTGCGTAAGAAAGCTGCTCCGACGGATAGGATGGTAAAAGATAAAAAGTAAAATGGAGATACTTATAAAGTATCAACGTATCATTAAAATCTATTAATTAAGTTATATTTTTTAATGCCCGAAGTTAGTGCTAAGGGACGACAGGGAGATAAGTCTACTATGCTGATGTATGGTAAGGTATGGTACATATTAACGTGACCATAAAGGAGCAAACTRAAATATTTGTTTTAAGGGGTTCAAGGGTCTGTAATTAATTTTACCCTTAAATTCACCTTAAAATGATACAAACCCCCCGACAGTTCCAAGGGATATTTGTATCCGGAAATCGGTTWGCGTTTTATAATATATCCCTTGGTGTCAACTGGACTGCTGCTCTAATTAGAAAATCTGMTAATTTTCTAGAGGTTAGCTAAACGGTAATAAAGACTATTGCTGCTTCGCTGTACGAAGTSTCGCGATGTTAGAATATGTAGGTAAACAATAATTACATCAGCTCGGAACCCAATCATAATACTGTGGTCAAATGGAAAGGTGGATTTTTAATTTATACTTTGCATGTTTTTCGAATAGGTAGTTTTTTTTTGTAAGTTGCTTTTCTGTAWGTTGCATCYATTTCACRTCAAAATATTCATTAGTATTTGATTCAATTGAGGGTATAGAAGCTGAATCGAAGAAKGCTCTGATAGCCACCRCGATGGATATTATTTTTATTTYTATTATTTTTCCAAGTGCTATGATGACTTGAAAATTCGTTGGCATAAGTGTATTGCAGCGGGAGTGGATTACTTTGAAGGAGATGATATTTTATCACAGATATATGAAAAAGAGGAAATGAAAAGGCAGACGGGTTACAACGATCGGTGGTAGCCGCAAAAGCAGTACCTTAGCTGCTCCAAGTGTTGCTCAAGAAATTGACTCTAGAGGAAGAGCTCAGATCTTGGAATGCCAGCAATGTGCKTACATCACAAAAGTACTTTGGGTAATGCTGATTGCGCAAAGAMCAAACTATTTCTACTAGAAGGTCACTTTAACTTTGAAGCTTGAGGGAATTACACAACATTGTAGAGATCATTGCAGGGCATGGCCTTTAAGATCCTTTTGCAGTAGATTGTTTAAGTAATCCGCAAATTGGAGATCATATGAGGTGGATGATTAAAMACTATAGCAGTACTTCTGTGAAAGCCCAGCTCTCAGTCATTTGAAGTGATGGTGAAAATAAACTAATAATTTKGTTWTACCTACTGAGTTGCAGAAAGGGAMTTTAATTGATGGCTTAAGTGCAGCCCTCAGCGCGCTCTTTTAACCAAACAAGAAAAAAAAAAGTTTTAATACGCTGCTTAACATGTTCCGACGATATAAATATTTCAAAGAAATCATGAATAAATATATTTTAACTGAAATATTATCTCAAGAAATATTTATATTGACATAAATACCGATTCCGTATGATATACTAACGCTATGTGCATATGTGTATGTAAATATGTTATAAACTTATGTATTTGTGCATTGACAAATGAGTACAAACCGCCACTGCTAATGTAAATCAGCAGCGACAGCGAAGACACTTCCTAAACCAAAACGTCTATAAATTATAAAGAAATCCACACAAATCAAAAGTGAAAACGAAAAATATTATTTCGATAAAAATAACCGTAAAATATTTATTTTGAATGTGGGAAGCCAGTTACATGTGTGTGTACCACTTGTATGTCTGTATATATGCAAGTGTGTGTGAGTTTATTTATGCGCATACAATAGTGTTTTTGTAATAGTTTTTCGTCCTGCTCACACAAGCAAATGTGGTTTGATATTAAAATGTGTAAAAGGTTAAACGGAGCACGTGTATACATAYACATATGAACATTTATCACACATATRCACAAACACATACAAGTAAGTAACGAATCAAATGGCAATATGATGGTGAAAACATGCCAAAGTCGCTGCAGATGTGGCAAAAAKAGCAACTAACAGATAGTAACAACAATAACAATAACAACAACGCCTGGGCGCCACATATATTACCACCAGCAAAAGCAGCAGTCAGCCAAAAAGCAAAACTTTCCACTGACTGATCAGGCAAGCAGCAAAACAACGACAAAGAAGAAGATGAGGCGAAAAAAAAGTCACGCATACGCCCTGTTGGCACAAGTTTCGACGCTGTTGCTGTTCGCTGTGTGGCGATGCCTGCAGGCGGGGTGGTGGTGGTGCGTTGCGCACAGCAGGCCCTCACGTTCCTAGATTTGGGTTAAAACGCAACGTGTAAGCCAAAGCATGAGTGTGCTGTTGTGTATGTGTGCGTGTGTGTGTGAGTCGAAGTGAAAATTCATTCTGCAGATATTTGAATATCCATTAGAAGCCAAGTGATAGCAAGCCAAATGCGTTGTGTACGCGCGTCTGTGTTGSTTGCGAAGTGTAGCTTTGTGGTTATGGCGAGAACGAAATGTGTGGTCTGGTGTAAATGACAGGACGCGGAAAGGAATTGAAAAGCCAAAACTCCTAAACAAGCTCGCCATGCCATCAGTGACGGCGGAAAACGCTGCGAGAGTRAGCATTTCTTGGCGTTAAATTTTTTTTTTAGTTTTCTATTTTCACTTGCTTGTGAGTTATGACATATGCATCCACATTTGAATATGTACTCGTGTCATATCTTCGAGTCGCCACCACAAAGTGTCGTCGCAATGCATTGGCATTTCGATTTTGCTCGCAATGTGCGAGTATCTCCGCTGAGCGCACTTTGCTGTTCTGTTGCTTTGTCGCTGATTGCGTTCAACTGGCAGCAATTTGGCTAAAATGTTTACATTTCTCCTTAAGTAAAGTTATAAAATGTAGTTTTGTGTTTGTGTTTGTGTATTTGGTTAGATGGTGAGGCACTCCCTCCTCCTCTTTTACCTTTACTCTTAGCTTTTGCCAGCCATTGGAAATATTTTCATTCCAACTCATATGAATCACAGCACGCACTTAGAATTTGTTGTGAATCATTCTAAGTTTTGAACGAAAAATAAATATGGATAATAAATATACAGACAATGAATATGGGGGGTACTGACGACATTACTCAGAATAGGGTATATACGAGAACTAGCTTTTGAGATATGGSTCAGAAATTTTTACCATGTTCTTTTCTCCTCAAAAAGCAGTTATTTTGTCCAAAMTTTTGAAATSTGGGCACTATAGCATATAGCTACCATACAAGCTGATCGATCAAACTCAAGCCCATGTATTGGAAACTTTATTATTACTATTTATTATTTGAACGAAATTCGACGTGGGTTATAACCGAAGGCAGTCTGATTCAGATTCGACCATTAYAKCATATAGCTGATATACAARTTGACTGACCAAATGAAGATAATGATATTTTCACAGGGTTTTATGCTATTCAGCGCCGAAATATGAAAAACCCCCACGGTATTCAACATACTTCTAGGACCTCGGAACTAATGTTATAAAATTCTCAGTCAGTCTACCTTGTGAGAAGTAATTGCGAAATCATTAGCTGCTCAATAAAGTATACGCTGAAGGCAGAGTCTGATGTATAACCCTCTTTTGTTGTCCGACGATCGGAAACACCCTTGGGGTTATTTGAAAGAATACTGCCGCATCGACAGTCCTTAGCCCATAAAAAATCCAGGTCGTATTCGCTTACGTTGACTCCACTGTCGTGGTAGTTGTATCCTAACATAAACGTTCAAATAACGGGTAACATTCTGTACATCACTGACTATATAAAGTCTCTGTGACTATCGATTGCTTCACATTTTGAACTTCGTATTTTCACCCGATTTTATTAATTCTAAGCAAAAATACGTTATAAGAAAGTCACGCTCTAAAACTTTATAAAGGTAACTCACATATTGAATGATGTATGCGATATAAAGTCACCCGGMGTCGAAGGGAAGTATAAAAGCAAGCAAAAAATGTTCTACATATCCGAAATTATTTCGAAAACCTAAAAATCTCTTTGTCCTCAGTAGACTCGCCTTACTTTCCCTAGTAGTACGGGTTTTAACAGGCCACTGCCCCATTTGGGGTCCATGCTGTAAGGCTGAAAATCTTACCAGACGCCATCTGCAAAAGCTATATAGAAAAAGACGAGGTGGAAGCAACTCAACACTTCCTTCTTGACTATCGCCGCGTTTCGGAGGTCAAGACTTAGGCGATTGGGAGCGCATACCTTCAGGCATTCCACCGMACTTACGGGAATGGAAACTAAACGCTTGCGTATTTGTTTTGTATTGGCTACTAAGTGTTTTGCTAATTAATAAGTTCGAACACAGAAGTTTTTCTTTCCTATGACTTCACAAAGAACTACATATAGCAGTCCACGTGCGATCTTTCTAGATCAGCCATCTAGCTTAACTTAATCCAATAACCTTAAAAGCTAGTTTGGTTTGTTAGTAAAGYCAGCGAARTGTTCGAAAATCCTGATATTAGTTATATTGGGATATATAGGTCAAGTTTTCACCCAATTTTATAATATAAACGTATTATATTTTGCACAAAGCACAAAGACACATTGTTATGAGTAAAACACGTTTTGTAATCGTCATTGAGATAACATAAATAATGTCCGATATATGCATTATAAAGTCAATCGGAAGTTCAAAAAGTTTATATTAGGAATATRGAGGCTCAGCGAAGTATTGACTCAATTCAACTCATTTTGATATACAGAGTAACTATTGTCAAGAAATGATTCTCTTTAAGTTTCAATTGTATATCCAAAACATTGACAGGTATTTTCGGTCAAAAGACAACTATAGATACTGGGGTCCACATATACGATTCCTACAGGCTTGAACAGTTTTATTTGGATTTAGGCAATTTTGTAGTTCTGTTTATGTAGCACTATCACATCATCTCTGGGGTAAAACTCAATGTCTCAGGCATATTCAGTTGTTGATTCATTGCTCTTTTAGTAGAAAGAAATTCCTGATCCGCCACTGGTTATCGTTAATTGGAGAAGACGGAACCGGCCATGCGTTTGCGACTTTCGGATTATTTGCTCCAATATTGACGTTTAGAAATTACTGTAGTATATAGAACTAACCTCTCTAAAATATTTAATTTTTTTGTATTAAATGGCGTCGGGAAGTTTCCTCAGGTGTAGCGATTTTAATGGTTTTGCGTAATGACATTTTAAAAAATGTAAATTTAAAATATATAAGCATCAAAGGAACTACTATGGTTGCTATTCGTTACACCGGAGTTCTTTCAAAAATTGGTTTTGCGATTAATACCTCCTATGTAATAGATTTTCCGAGTATAAAGCGATGCAAGCTCTATTAATTTTGCCTTGATGTCTGTACTCGTGTTTTGCTACCTTTGCACTTGTTTTGGAATATTCTGTAATATTTTTGGTAAACTTTGAGCAACTCCTCCCATCTGTCAGTGTTTGGAAGTTTTTTGCAGTCGACTTAGTAGCCAACTTTTTTCATTACTTTTCAGATTTTCTTCAAGTAATCAACTAGTAATGCATGCTKAAAGTAATTAAAATTCACAATTTATTTAAAACAAAAATCGTTTTGTTTGACGGTGACAAGTTACGTTCACTAAAGCTCGCTCCACATTCTACGTGAGCCTTTAAAAGTTATACATATGTACATATATGCGCTCATATAAGCACATAAGTGCATATGTATGAAACTTTTTCGTGCAKTTTTGCCTTTCGTTCCGCACATCCTTCCAGCTTTTCCTGCTTTTAGTTTAAATGCCGTGTTTTAATGTGAATGGCGCATTGCCACTACTTGGCCTTACGACCGAGGCTCACTTGGCCTGCGGACTCCCCAAGTTTTTGGTTATTTTTTGCATTGAAATTTTTGAGATTTTTTTTTCATTTTTCGGTTTTTCGTTTTATTTTATTTGAGAGATCTAAATGCGATCAAGAAAGTAATAAATTGTGCAAGCAGTCAAGTGCAACAAAGTAAAGACAGCATTGCGTTGAGTCGTGCTGCGTCTTGAGACGCTTCCAATGCCGCAGGGCTAAATACGACACACTCACACACACACACACATACACAGACACGCTAATCATTATGCACTAACGGTGCATATGTATGTAAACATGCAATCCACTGCTCTTCTCGCCCGTCATRCCGGGTAGCCTGCAGAGGAAATGAGCCACTTTTTCTCTTCAGTACTTCGGCTTGTTTGCCAGTRAATCTGTCGACCTGATTGTAAAAAGAGCTGAAGCTGAAAAGTACAGCGTTCGCAACTCGCCTCACCTTTCTTTCTGGTCGCAACAATTATTGTGTGTKTGTGTGTGTGTGTTTGTGGATATCTACTTGGCAACCGCGCCATTATAAGGACATTCAGCAGACCTCTTTGCCATATACACACCGACACCGTTAAGTTTAAGTCTGTATGTGGATATATAAATATATCGGCAGCAAAAGGAGAAAAAATCTAGGAAATGAACTAACTTGTTGGCTACTTTCTTATTTGCTCTGGCGGCTATCTGCCACTGCGTCATTTAATGTGAAAGTGCACAAGTTGCATGCAACAAGAGTGCGCTGAAGAGTTACATACATTTTCCGTATGGCCCTTCGTGCTTTCGGAGTTTTGAAATATTTGCTAACTTTAATTTTTGGACAACTGAAGAATACTAAAACCAACACAGTTGCGCAAAATTTGTATACAAATGCAGGAAATGGTGAAAAGACCAATGCTTGCATTAAAATCTATCTCTCAACTTAAGTGCTGTTGCTTTCGGTTCCCGAAGTTAACATCGCTTACTTGAGTTTCTGTGGTCAAATCTACTTGTTAGACCAATTATTGTCGATCAAGGACATYCACAAGTCAAYCGAATTTGACCAAAATATATATATTTTCAGGATGGCTTAAAAYCAAACACCGTCAAAGATTTGGCAATGTTATCAACTATGTAATAGAATACCCAGTGGTCATAGCCTGCAGCATTGGGCCGATAGATCGGGATGGCTGCAGGAAATGACAAGAGTAACGGCACCGCAGAGCAAGGTGTACCTCTTGTACGGTCTGAAACACTGGAAATGGYATCGGGAGTGGGGTCACAGTGCTATTGAAATTCGCGTCAAGCGCTGTCATCCTGCGGGTTGACTACTTCTACGTAATGCACTTCATCTGTCATCTCTAATGACCAAAACTGKTCTATGCGTGGCTCCCTGCCTTCCAGAATTAATTAAAATATGTATATTGAAGACTTTATTAGAAAAATAAACACATAAATGTCTTCCTCATACTGAAATATTAACCGAAACTGTATGATCACTGTGTACAAAAAATGAAAAAAAAAAACTAGAATCCCTGTTTTTTAATAAAATATGCCTCTAGCCTTGTTTATGACATTATTTATGATATCTATGAATATAACGGTTATTTCAGAAGAAGTTCTACCATCTGAAAAATCATTAGTAGGACGCAAAGTGCTTTTGTTATTCAAAATAACCTCGAATAAACACTTCAATTTCAAACTATAGCAATGCTCTCCCTCACCTTCTTTATCACTCTCGTTCTCCCGCTCTTTAGCACTCTCTATATACCGCACTGATTAAGCTATCTGCGTGCAAATATTTTCTGAATTTAGCGCTTTAGAGATTTACGATCCGTTCGCTTTATCCGCAGTACGTACATTTCGACGTACGTATGTACCTACATAGTCGATGAAGATGAGAATATGCGCTCAAATGCACGCAACTACTTGCAGACATACATACCTCGATATTTATGCGTGTGTGTGTGGTAATGCATTGCAAATATCAGTATGTGTGTGCGCTTATATGTGTTTGATTGCGTTTAACTGCATTGCCACTTTTATTTATAGATTTGTGGGCCATTCTGGGTATGGCGCAGCGATAAATGCGCATAATGACACCGCTATCTGGCTAGCTGCTGCACAAACAGCACATCCTTGCGCTGCTTGCGACTTTTTCGTGCACTTTACTATCAGTCATTTTAACTTTATTGTTTTATGCGATTGCACTCGCACATCCATACATACAGCATATATGTGTGTGTGTATTGCATTTGTTAAGGCATGCAGTCTTGCCAAGCATTCTTTCACTTCATCCGCTGACGCACAACACGCAACTCCACTTTGATTGTGAGGATTTATAGCAAAATAAACTGTTGGCAATCTCAATCGTTACGTAATTTCATTTTGATTTGTWAAAATTTTAGTTTTACGAGATACTCGTTAGTGGTGCTCGGTTGTAAAGCAGCCAAATTTGTTACGTTGTGGGCAGAGTTCGAAGTATATTTTTTTTTTGGAGATTTCTAAATTTGAGAGCAAAATTATCTCTTAGAGGATCCTAGTTTATATTTGATGTCGCTTAGTTGTTGCTTCACCTGAGAAAACAACCCATGACAAATTTCAAGAAAAAATCTTTTGAAGTAAAAAGGTTTTCCATAAAAGAACTTTGCTTTAAGTGATACGTTTGTGTGGCAACTATATGCTATTATGGTCCCATCTGAATAATAAATTCGGGCATTGTGGTTTTTGCCTTGGAAAATAATCCATGCCGAGTTTCTTGAAGATATCTCGTCAAATAAAAAACTTTTCCATACAAAGACTTGATTTTTATCGATCAGTTTGTATGGCAACTATATGCTATAGTGGTTAGAGGTCAGAAAAAGGTTCTAACAAATGAGCGCCTTTTTGTTAAGAAAAGAGCGTGTGCCAAATTTCACATCGATATCTCAAAACCTAACAGATTAGTTTGCGTATATATAGACAAWCGGGCTAACAGACTAAAGTGATTGAAAGCATAAAGATTTCAAGAATTTTATGAAAGAAAATTGAGTTAACCCCCTTGGTAACTGTTTAATTGTTTTAACTGTCAACTAAAGCTCTGATCTTTAATTCTTCTTTCCCATCTTTAAAAATACAACAAACGTTATTAATTATTTTTCGACTTGGCGTTTAGTGAGACTTTTGAAGTCAATGAAATTKATGGTCTTGATGGTTCGCCGCTTCTTAACCAGAATGTAAGCTGCACCAACCAAGGAAGGTTAACTCGGCATTCTTCTTCTACTTTATTTATTAGAATGATTTGTGATATTTACAAAACTCACATGCTATTGGGTGATTGACCGGACTTCCTGACGAAGGATTTTTTTCGATTACAACTATTTTGAAAAAAAAAAAAAATTTCGTGAAATTTTAATTTATTTGTAAAAATATCTGCAGAAAATCAAATTTTAATATTTTTTTCAATTTAGGCGTCGCAATGTCCGAGTTTAAAATATATTTTCCAAAAATTTCCAAAATTCTTTATTAATAGTCTATGTTGGTAACAATAAAAAATTCTAAAAATATTCAATTTTTGATATGAAAAAAAGTGTTGAAAAAACACATATACCACTCTTAACAATAAAAGTCCGTTGTACACAACTTTTGGCAAGTGGAAGGGATTTAAGCTTCAGTGATCGAGAACAATGACGAATGATCAGAGTGTTAATATAATCGATTCCGATACTAATGAGATTTAATTTTCAAATTCGAATCAACAGGGATTTTTTTTTCTAGTCTCAACCTCCTTACAGTCTCTAAGCTTATATGGTCTTCCGAAGCATATGTATATATATCGGGTCATGATACTAAAAATGTCACACGTGGTGTCTCTGAAATTCCTTTCTGATACTTTCGATAATTAAATCTGGCATCAAAAATCGGTTAAACCTAGACTGTTTCAGCTCATGGAACATCTTCGTGAATTATGTTAGGTATTGAAGATAGTACGGAAATACACAGCATTACATACTTTTATCATTATATAAATAATAATTATGAATCAAAACGCTTAAAGTACCAATTCACTACTTCTTTGGCAAATCATATGTACTACGAACACAACAACAAATTAACATTTTCCCATTCAGCCTCCGCCGACAAACATAATTGCATTCACACTCGTCTGCCTGCTGACTTTGCCCACAACCCAACCCACGCTGAGTGAAACGCTTGAATTAATTACCGTTAAGGAAATAAGAAAATTGCAAAGTTGCAAAAAGGAAAGCTTGACAAGTGAGAAATATACGATTTTTTAATACTGTCGGATTATCCTTTTCTTCTTTTTCCAACGTCGGTAATGATAATTATTTTTTATGCTCGGCGAAAAAAAGAAAATGCGATGGCTTCGTTGTTGGCGCCATTCACAGTTATACATATTTCGTTGGGCGAAGTGCAGTTGTAGGTGTGTCTTTGCCGGAAGCAGCTACAGGTCTGTCGGAAGGTGGGGGCAGCAACAAATGTGTTTAAGTGCATTTGCTGTGCGGCGCTTAATTGGCCGGTGAATTGCCGGTGAACGGTGGAAAAAATGTAAATGAATAAATATGTTATCACTGGAGTTKGTGTTAATCTTCTGCATATTTATACCAGTTGATGCGGATGTGGTGCTGGCCCAGCTGAGAGGGCGTTCTAAGTGCTTAACACCTGGCAAAAAATGGCCAACAAAAAAAGCTGATTATTTCCAGCAGAGGTG
Source organism: Bactrocera latifrons (assembly GCF_001853355.1). Taxonomy (NCBI): domain Eukaryota; kingdom Metazoa; phylum Arthropoda; class Insecta; order Diptera; family Tephritidae; genus Bactrocera; species Bactrocera latifrons. The sequence continues at coordinate 31,165 of NW_017534453.1, forward strand.
TGCCAAGGAAACAAGTAAAAAATGCTTTTTTTGGGGAGACTGCAAAAATTCCATTATAAAAAATGGTGCAAAAAGTTGAAAAAAGTTGCAAAAAATCCTAAAAATCGAATTCAATTAAGTAAATTGAAATTGTTTCATACATTCAATAAATAAAGATAATTTTTTTTGTTTGTAGTACAAATATAAATAAATCTTTAAATTTGGTCACAAAAATTTCAGACTCAACAAGCAAATGTTTGAAAACTAATTACTAATCAATGTCGGCTGGTGGATTGATATATTGCTGGGTAGTCTGTTGAATTGTTAACTTGCAGAATTATTGAAATTTCGTAGAGGACTATAGGAAAGAATAGGAAATAATCTCAACAGGTGACGCTATTCAATAGTAGATAATTAATTACAATCAGTTAAGAATTCCTCGATATTACTGTCAGTAATGATCCCATATTAGAATGTTCCATTCAGAATCATCTCCGTCAGATTATTAGAGCATTCGACCCGAATTGAGAGCGTATATGTACMAGGTGCGTTTCAAAGTAAACAGGTATAAAGATCCGTGATCACCAGAAATTCCATCGATACTGTGCGTGAATTTATCAAAAATTAGCCAAAATCATCATTGAAATTCTTGGAAATGGAATTGAGTATCTCCAAACATCGAATTTTTCCCGAACTTTTCGGCTTACGAAGTGTGTGTGTACGTTTTGTTCCGCACAAATTGACTGACGACCAAAAATTGCTCAGAATCCAGCATTCTAAGGACATCATRRGAWCGATTATTTGAGCAAAAATCACATTTTAACCATTAACCACTCCCCGTATTCACCTGATACGGCACCGTGCGACCTGTCTCTTATACACATCTAGATGTGTATAAGAGACAGCTACCATTTTGGTCGACGAGCTAAACACTCGCTCGACATGTTTGTGGACCGTGCAAAAAGCTGTCTTGAAGCAGAAGGAAACTATTTCGACTAAAATAAATTGATTTTGCCGAAAAAACCATTTGTTCTGCTTTTTTAAGTTCTTTTTACTTTGGAACGGAATTTGTAGTAAGCAGACTCACATGCTGCTTAGCCCATAGGATAACTAATTTAGATACTACCAACAAGAAAAAGAAAATATGAAAAATTTTTTGTTCAATCTTTAAGATTTAAAAGTGGACACTATCGTCCGATATTACATCAACTAGACAGAAGGGAGTTACTACAATCCAGTGGCATTGAAAGTTGATACAAATGAACTTTTCTTCAAATGGTACTACTTTTCTGAGGAGATAACACTGACCTGTTTAGTTCATGCTAGGGTTTAACTGAAGTCATATGAGATTAAAGAAGTCTCATGATCACTTGATTTATTTATTAGATTTCATTTGACATTCTCAACCGCAATTAGCATATACCGCATAATGATCGGTGGCATACTAATTAGCACTTATCGTTAAGTGCAAAAATCCGCTACATTTCACCACCGTTTAACCAATTTAAGGCGTGTGGTTGTTATTGTTATTGCCATTGCCATTTCCGAGTAAGCAAAATCCAGCGATTTGTATTCCCATTGTCCTGGCAATTAATACAAAAATTGATATTGCCACACCTTGTGGCCATAGGGGAAGCCAAAGCCAAATCGATGTCAAGCCAGTGAAGTCAAATACCGAGCTACAGTTATATACACGAACACACAGTTATATATGTATGTAAACACACACACTTGGCTATTGCAGTGACAGTGTCAATGTGGCACATCAATAAACTGTCGCGCTGGAGGGTAAACGCTCTGTAACCATTCCACGCGGCCACGTTGCYACACTGATAAACGCTTCTATAAACGCAAGTTGTTATTGCCTGTCAGCTATTGACAACCGATGTACAAGCATATCTACTGCTGAACTCATACAAGTGGGTGTGAATGTATGTGTGTGTGTGTTAATGCATGTAGTGGTGTGTGCTTGCGCCTAACCACACTAATTCTATTGGAAAACCGAGTGGCTGACAATATGTGTGTGATTTCCATGAATAGGTGTGCGTGTTATGCAYCCATACATAGAAATATTTATGTCTCTACGCCGTTGATGGTTCTACGATGCGTGTACAGCACCCGCATCAACAGCCAAACAAGCTGAGCAGCAGCAGCAGCAGCGTCGGTGGCGGTGGCGGTGGCGGCAACAATCAAGGCAGCTCAAGTAGCAAGCTTGGTGCGTCGAGCACGCGCGCACCCAATCAGTAGCGTTTATTAATGGAACCATCATGTGCATATATATGTGTGTGTGTGTGTCGCTATATATGTCTGTATGTGTATTTGTGCATCGTGTGGCTATTGGAGTAGCCTCTATGAGCGCGCAGCAATCGAGCAATAAATCCCAGCTATTGCCTTCAATTACTTAATTAGAAACGATGGTCCTTGTAGTAATTTACGGTACGACATTTGGTGCCAAAAGGTTGTTATCGACAACACTACGTGTCGGGAATTTGCTATGTGATTTTAATGGAGTGGACACCAATACATACATATGTATGTATGCATGCCGTACCGTAGTGGGAGCCATAAGTTGTGGCAGGCATTACATACAGGTATCTATTTATATACTCCCTACTCACAGACACACACCCAAATACAATAGAATACCCTTATGCGACTCTGCATACATCCAAGTCTCCTCTTTTTTAGTTTCTTCTGCCAACCATTTGGTTGCCTCGCACCTGTTTCGGCTGCGTGTCATTCGTAAGGGTCGCGCATACCTGACGGCCAATTTATGGGTTATCATCCATTTGCATGCCTTCACCTAACAATTAACTTAATCAACGGCTTAATTAATTGCTTTCAAGGTAATTTAGCTATACAACAATCGTTCGCGTATAGAGACCGTTAATTTAGTTTGGAAATTGGTCAGCGCTTGTCTTGTGGTGGCGCATAAATCACTCGCGTTATCTACGAATTGATKGTTGGTAATTTAAAATTTAATAAACAATTTGCTGCAATTATCCGGCAATTATGCACTGTGAAACTCTACATCCGTTATTTGTATGCTAAAGTTGTCAACAAATTAAAAGTCATTAATTCGTTAGAAAACTCGCATTTTACGTTGAAATTTGCAGTTATCTTTATTACCCCTAAACATATGCTTTCTTAATTGGGTKGTATGGTTAGATTAGGTTAAGAGRTCGATCCTGACAGGAATATCACTTGGACAGCTTAAAGTATATATGTAATAGATCATAAGACCTCTGCGCTTTGAGCTTATCACCACTTTTTTGAGGCGACCAATGTCAGTTTCGGGTAATTTTCTTAATTTGCAGAAGGTAAGACTGCGGAGATGTTTCATTGTCAGTGTTTCAAATGGTGGAGAATGAAGAAGAAAGTACTTCGATGTTTCCAGCTCATTCTCCCTCACACTACTAGTTAGTCCAGATATTACCACATGAACGGATAATGGATTGTACAGAACCTCTGTTATTGCAACAATATGAGCTTTGTTAAGGGCAAGTAATTCAGAAGATCTCGTGCATTCCACTCTTGGTCAAAAGGATCTTGCAGTCGCACAGGCGCAGTTGGTATGAAAACTAGAACAATAAACATTGCCTACAATTAGGCGGAATATACATAATATTAAAATATAATATTAAAAAATTTCTAGATATTTTAAAAATCTGGTAAAAAATAATTCATTATTTTCACATTCCATTGAAGATCTTATTAAACAAATTTAGAATACTCCGATTTAAGTCAAATATGCAATGTTTTGTTCCATAATTTCATGCCCTTTAGAACTTTATGTCATAGCATTAGCATACCCTGTCGTTGTTGTTGTAGAGKCAGAAAAAATTCCTGAAGTAATTTGGAGGTATGCTGTTGGTTTGCCAGTCCTTGGCCGTAGAAAAAAACCRCGTCTGTTCTGGTAGGAATGGCCTAAAACAAACTGGAGAGTCGAGAAGCTTGCTAGAACAGCGACACCCTACCCTCGTTCCTATTGGCTAAAAACTGGACATGTCGAGAAGCTTGGGACTCTTGAGACACATTTTTCACCAAAAAAAAAAATTATTTGTCATAGATGGTAACACCTGTGTTCACTCGGCCTCAGGTCCGAATTCAAAGATGGATGCATAAGAATTTCCCAACCGAACTACAAAAGCTTYTGAGGAATCTCTTTTGCTGTTTGAGGCTTGGCGTTGTCTTAATGAAACGTAATGACTCCCTCATTGGTCAAAAGGCCACTTCTGGGCGATTACTTCCTACAGACGTTTCAATTGTTTCCAATACAGATACGAATTCAAGGTTTATTCTTAAGGTAGATGAGTATTTGCTAATCGCACCAAACACGCAATAAAATCTTCATGACCATGATTTTTTTTTTTTTTTGACCGGTCACGACCACTTTCCCTTGACTTTGTTGTTAGTATCCCTCTATTCATTACCTGTATGTAACTATGACTGGGTCGATTTGTTGCGGTTCAAGAGCGATTTACAGACGGACGGAAGATCGGGTTGATTTTTTTAAATGCAAATGCTGTTTTATGCATGGAAGATATCTGTTATCCCATTGCCACTAATCGAAAAATGGAGATATTTGTTTGACGATTCACCTTCAGCCTGACGAACTTCGTTGAATCTGAAAGAACACGCTTATTTGGCTCTCCCTCCAATAYTACTTCAGCTTTTATGARGGYCAGTTAAGTGAGTTGTTTTGGAAGATAGATGGATCATAAAACTTTATAAATTCTAGAGTGAAATTAAGTACCGCACAATTGAGTAGACGTTTACTGAAATCTTGTCAGAAGTTAGCTTGATTTTCTGAAATTTAACAATGGATAGTTAAATAATTAAATATAAAAAAGTCTGACTCAGCCATGATTTCGGAGTTACTGTAGTTAGATTTTAGAGCAGGTTTTATGACGACCTCGAACGTTTATTGGTAGTTTGCTTTCGCCTACCGGAAAATAGGTGCTGGTTTTAAATAATAACAGATTATACTCGTTCCTGGTGCTTTAGTCTTGCGTTCATATAAGAATATGTTTTAAAATACATTGACATTTCAGTGTTTTCTATAGTTCTAGGCCTGAATATAAATCAATGCCTTTGAAAACTTGATATATTCTGAGAGTAGAATAATTTAAGAAGGGCGGTGATAGAATTACCATATTTTGACAAAGGTTCGGCCATATCTTCTTCAACCCTTAAATAAATACTGATTAAGGTTTGAATTTGCTTGGTCATATTACCTAAATAAATATATAAATATGGTTTTTTGTCTTCGATAATTGAAATATAGTTAAATATTTTCTATCTTCTTCAAAAAAGCGCACCTTTATTTCAGTGGGACTCAGTTAATGCGCTTCTACATCACCCCACCGAAAATTTAACGACGGCAACTTCACCTAAAACGCATAAACAAATGTCCATTATATTTGCACTTGAGGCTCCATTTACATACAAATATACATATATATATATATATCTATATAAATACTGTTGTAAGCATGCAATGAATTTGTATTTATAAAGTTTTCCCAAGTATTTGGTGCTGAAGAGGAYTGCAACTTGTGCACTATAGAATCTATGCGCGGGGGGTATCCGCTTCGCCAAAGGAGACTTTGTGGCACAATCAAAAGGAGAAAGTTTTCTTAAAAACACGTTCTTAACTTTGTCTGCACAACAATTTCCATATTTTCTTTTGTACATGGCATTATGCTTATTGCTGCTCTCACTATTGCGCAGCTAGGGCTGACCAAGCGTTCTCTAGTATGTGTGAARGATTTGCGTTGCGTTGCATACTTTTCGGTGTTTCGAAGCCTTAAGGCGTCACCTAACAATTGTTACTATTGCAAAATGCCAAAGTTTTGCGCACACACACACATGGACACATAATGTTATATGTATATGTTAGCATGTGTTAGCTTCCGTTTCCGGCCAAGCACATAAGAAAAAGCGGAAGCATGCAACTCGTATGAATAAAAAGCAAATTCTAGTTCCAATGCAACTTCGATGAYTGGAACTTCAGCAGGATGAATGCGCGTGATTTCTTTAAATTTGGTATTTCGAAGCTTTCACTGCACAAAAAATTTAAAAGCGTTATTTTTACTCTAAAATTCAATTTTTTGTTTTGGCTCCTAAATGAAAGCAATGTTTTCTATGTTATGCGAAAAAATTGTTGTTTTAATCAAAATTTGTCAAATTTTATATATTTATTATATCATGTGCTTTTACTACAAGGTGGCGGTATTGTAGTGCCCATAAAATGCCTTTAAATGAAATGGAGGGCTGGAAAATTTTTAAAAGTGGGCGGAGCTCCACTCTCTGATAATTTTAATCTTGCTTAGGGTGATGGCTGAAATAAGGTGTTAACCACGGCTACTCCCCATATAGGGGGTTTGTTAATAAATGAGCGATTACTCATTAAGTAAATACTCCATGAGCAGTCAATTTTACATCCTGTATGAAGTCTGCGATAAAATTCGACAATAGGCGTGTTACCGCCCACCTATAGGTGATTCTCCATATCTCTGGACCAATTACAATCACACTCGGTTCTTAACATTCTCCTGTTATTCCTATATTGCGGTGTGAAAATGGTCTAAATTCAATAATATCMCACCTACTTCCCATACAAGATATTTTTAAATTCTATTTGATTCTTTYACYTTACTGTATATACATCAAGCTAAAATGAATATTTTGGGAGAAAGCCAAATATATAGTGCCATTAAGATATGCCTTAGCATGACTAAAAGTTGTTAAAATTCTAGTATAATTGTTCAAGCCACCAGATACCGAATAAATAGACCTCGAGAAAAGTATATTTGATATTCTGAGAGATGAATTTTCCGATAATAATTGGCCTTTACGTAAAAAATGTGTTGAAACGGGTCTTTCTTTAGCCCCATATACCTAAAATCGCATATATCTGCAAATGTGGTAGTTATATGAATCAACATCATAGAGCAAAGTTTTCCAGTGATGACATGCAGTAATGCAAAAAATCAGATCGGTATTACCACTACCTCCCGTATAATCTAATATAAGAATTTTAAACTTTCAGTTGGCTTTATGTCGTATATGTCGGATCAAAATTAAATGGAAAAAATAAAAATACTGGATATACTATCATTATTGCCAAAAATGTGTAAAATCGGTATACGAATTACCCTAGCCTCCATATACTCGTACTATCTATAAAAATTTCCGTTATTTCAACAGACTTTATGCTCAATAGATCGGCCAGTCTCTGAATTATCTTCACAAAATATTTTCAACATGTTCCTGAGTATATTTTACTAAAAGCAAAGATTAATGAAATCAGTCCAAGAACTTCG
>NW_017534453.1:39311-58616 GCF_001853355.1 Bactrocera latifrons
TCGGTTCACAACCACGCCTGAAATCTCGATTATCACTTTATCATGCGAGAGTATAAAATGTTCGGTGACACCCGAACTTAGCCCTTCCTTACTTGTTTTCTCTTAAAGTACGATTTTTGTAAGTAATGGTCTTGAGGGGAAGATATGGACGTAGTAACTTACTATACACCAGTTTTGAGTTCTACTATCTCTAAGCTGTTCTCGCGTTCTCGCTTTTCTTTTAAAAATGTTGAATAAAACAAAAAAAAAAAAAAAACATATTTCTATACAATATATATTTAAATGTTATGGAAACTATTAGCTGTATACAATTGTATTTATACACGCGTAGAATTCTACCACCACCCATCACTTGACCTCCCTAAGACCATTAATATTCCTAATACATTAACATATTTCGCATATTTTGAGAGATACCTATCTTGCATTCTATTCAAGATTAATTTCACGTATCCACTCCTTTCGGCCTTTTGTTTGGTCTCACGTTAACGCAACGCTTTGCATATTTGTGGAAAAATATAATATCATTGGTTTTAAAATCAAACAATGAGGAAGATTGATTAACAACCAATATATTTAGGCATTTTTCGAATCTGTTATAAATCATTTTTATTACTTATTGTATGATACTAGCATACAAATAATGGCCACACTGAGAAAAAATTATAAAACATATTTTTATGCAATAATGGCCTACTAAAGTCATTCACTGCTGACAGTCATCACTTTGAAGTCGTAGATAATTTTTAACTTGTCTGCCTAGGAAACAGCATCAACACCAATTACAATATCTGTCTTGAAGTCCAACGAATAATCACTCTTGCCAACAGGTACCACTTCGGACTGAGTAGGAAATTGAGAAGTAAATTCTTCTCTCGACGAAATAAAACCAAACTCTACAAAAYCCTCATCATTCCCGTCCTGCTAGATGRTGGAGAGGCATGAACATGATTCCAAGCTAATCGCAGAGAACTCGCAAAGAATGAGAACTTTARTTTTTCTATATTAATTTTTATAATTTCAGTAGATTTTAAGAGTTCTGTTTGAATCTTGAGATAGTCCGAAATTTTTGTGTTTTTTTTTACTTTATATATAATAAATATTACCTATTCTATGTTATAAATAGAAGACTGGGTTAAGTTTAACAGTGTGCCCGTAATTTAATGGTCCTAGGTAGCAATTGTCCAAAATTATTAAACAGTAGAAAGAGAGAGAGACCGAAGAATTCGAGAAAGAAGAAGAGTGCTTATTTAAGGTTCGCCCACATAGTCAGAAGGGGCAAGGTCTGAGCTATAAGGTGCGTAAGGCAAAATGTCCCAGCCGTTCTTTTCCAAATAGTTTTCAACTGGTCCGGCAATGTGGGAACGAGAGTTGTTGTGATGGATCGTTATTTTCCCCTGTCTCCTCGCGTTTTTCAGGAATTCTTGTCGCCAATTTGATGATCTTTGTATGCTGGAGTGTAGGATTTTGGTGATGATATTTCGAAACGAAGGATAACATAYTTCATTGACCCTTGAGGTAATCAAGTTCATTTAAGCAACACAGGCCCGAATTTCTCATCCCGAATTTCCATATTTGTAAAAAATKTCTTCTGCAACAACAGCAAAAACAKTAATAGATCTGTAATACTTGTCAGAAAAGTACAGTTGAACAATTTCTCCATGCGCACGCAGTCCACGTGGAATTATGTTGGAAAAAGCTGTCTGCAAGCATCAGTGGCAGCGCTAAAATAAGAAATTCACTCAAATGAAAATCACTTTTCGTGCCAATTTGCAAATTTCCAACATTTGTATGACTGGAGGCGCTTCGCCTTCATATGCAAAATAGACATTAAGGCGTTGTCTTTGGACTTCTGAAGTRCGCACGCACACAYACACAARCACACATGTGCATGTACTTGTGGAAGCATATTAAAATGGCGCTGCAGCTTTGGTAATTTCGCACACGTGAGGCACGCAACTGTTGGCTAATGCGTGCTAAAGAACACGCTCGCCCAGACGTACATACACACAAGCACATACTCGTACATACGCATGCAATGTGAAATGGTGTTATTGAGCGAAAGCAGGGCAGACGGATGCGCGCTAATGCTTAAAATGGCTTTTTGAAGACSGTGCCTCACACACACACACACACACAGGTACAAAAGAAGATTATCAAATGTAAATGTAATTGTGTTCGTTGGCATGCAAACGCGTGTGTGTGTGTGTGTGCTTGGTAGACACTGCTGCGAGTTGCCACTTCAAAGGTGCTAAAGTTCAGGTTTTGTTATAAATCTTCGATTAGAAAAATGTAATAAATGCGTTTTTGGCAATACAAACAGGCAAACGCAGAGATATGCACACACACACTCGCACAAGCATTGATGCAAACACATTTACACTTAAGTGACGTTTGTTCGCTTGGTTGTTGCGCTTTACGCGAGGGTGTCTTTTATCATTATTCCTAAATCTTGTTTGCCAAGTTGCTGTTGTTGTTGTTATTGATATTTGTGGTCGTGGCTGCAGTCGCCAGTGGCGGGTGGCATGCGTTATTAAGGACACGCYTAAATCCACCTCATTCTTTCTACTTCGATTTGCATTTTTTCGCACCCTACACTCGCGGTCTTAACGGTCCGTTATTTTCTAGAAAGCGAAGTGGTATTTAAAAAAATGTGAAAATAGCAGATTAAGCTGSAGAGCAATTCCTCCACTGATATTTGATGTAATCACATGACGCCTGAATCTATGTAACTGGAATGAATTTGGGTTTAAGATCTGTTTTCTCAGTTCTTGTTGCTTTCATGAAACCTTTCATTTCTTTCTAGAACCGTAATATCATCTTGCAGAAAGAAGGAGTCTGGTCGGATGAAAACGAATGAAAACCACTTTCTTCAGTTAAATAACAGTTTATTTTTTAGTATGAAATAGTTTGGTTATAAATCTACTTTTTCAGACGGTCCACCACCCTTATTCAGGCAGGCTCTCCTCTTCACCCTGTTGATGACATGAATTCGAGTTGTTGTTTCGAAGTGCAGCCTCTTTTAGAGGAGTGCGCACTCACTCTACAGCACAGCGGCAATACTAGCGTTGAGTTCGCTCACTATACAGGGGTATTTTTATTCCCTGAACAGGGTATTTTAAGTTTGTCACGAAGTTTGTAACACCCAGAAGGAAGGGTYGGAGACCCTATAAAGTATATATATAAATGATCAGTATGTCGAGCTGAGTCGATTTAGCCATGTCCGTCTGTCTGTGTATATACGAACTAGTCCGTCAGTTTTTAAGATATCGTTCTGAAATTTTGCAAACATCAGTTTCTCTTCAAGAAGCTGCTCAGTTGTCGGAACTGCCGATATCGGACCACTATAACATATAGCTGCCATACAAACTGAACGATCGGAATCAATTTCTTGTATGGAACATTTGCACATTTCACAATATATTTACATAAAAGTTGGCACAGATTATTTTCTAAAGCAAAAATATAATCTCTGAAGAAATTGTCCAAATCGGTTAACTATAGCATATAGCTGCCATACAAACCGAACGATAGGAATCAAGTTCATGTATGGAAAACTTTCACATTTGACAAGATATATTCACGAAATTTGGTATAGTTAATTTTCTGAGCCAACAATGTAATCTCTGAAGAAATTGTCCAAATCGGTTAACTATAGCATATAGCTGCCATACAAACCGAACGATCGGAATCAAGTTCTTGTATGGAAAACTTTCACATTTGACGTGGTATCTTCACGAAATTGGGCATGGATTACTGCTTAAGGTAATAATATAGTCTCCGAAAAAAGTTTTCAGATCGGATGACTATAGCATATAGCTTCCATACAAACTGAACACAAAATTACTAACAGAAATGCACCTGTGAAGGGTATTTAGCTTCGGTGCAACGGAAGTTAACGTTTTTTCTTGTTCACTATAAATAGCATTAAGCTACTTCATTATCAGACCCCTTTACGTGTCTAGCCACAGCGGAATTGCTGGAAACTTTAAGCTGTGAACCGATATGAGGTGGCACTGTTGCCTCACTTACATCTGAGCGGGAAGGACCTGGATCCAAGTAGTCCTTCTGCATTCTATCACTACATCTATGGCTTGAGCTTACCAGTCGTTGTCCGTTAGAGCAATTCACTGAACTATTTTTTCTTAAGAGGGTTCATCATGGCGTAATTGAAAGAGATTTTACTGGATGTTGTCTAAATGGCATACATGGGTAAGGCTAAAAATCTTGTCACATGTAAATTGAGTGGATTGCATGCAGGAAGGTGACGTAGAAACATGCAAGCTTCTATTGTCAAGCAAAAGTAAGGTTAAAAACAGGAGAGATAGCTAGCCCAGGAGAGCTTTCGCAAGAAACTGCTCGTTCGACGGAACCATCGATACGGGTCACTATAGGATACGGCTGCCATATAAACCCATCATTAATCCAAATAAAATCCTTGTATGGATTTGGACATCTATTTCATAAGATATCCTCAYGAAGTTGGCATAGATTACTTCAGGTCCTTCGAGGTAGATCCTTTCATAAATGATTTTTCTCCATGTTCATGTGAAGGGCATTATAGCTTCGGTGCAACCGCGGGAAATTAAGGGATTTTCTCGACCAAAGAAYKKTACCATAMAATTCTTKGAAGAAATGAGAAGATATCTGCTGAAAACCATGCCAACTTTTTATGCGACGAAGAATATTATAAAATATTTTATGGATAATGTAGAGTTATAGGAACTCAGGTAAACTCTGCTCACTTGCCCATAATCGAATTTCGAAATCGTAGCAGTTCGACGGTTTAATGAAATAAGAAGAAATAAGTGTCAAACACAAAATGTAGCGCATGCCAGCTTCGTTACTGCYGCATTATATCGCTCACTGCTACTTTTTTTATGTTCCTCCTGGTTTTAAAATTCAAATATTTTTAGCCAAATGGTTTTATGGCTTCTTCGATTCTATTTGTTTGAAGATAATACAAATATACGAACGCCGCAGCCCCAAGAGGCCAAACGCAGCGCAATGCCGGAGCAGGAGATTCCAAAAGCTTGACGRTGATGGTGGTGGTGGTGGCAGCACCACAATGCTCCAAATATTGGCTGCCGCATGCAAAATGCCAAGTTGCCAATTGTAGATTAATGACTTTTTGTTACCTTGCATTTATCGCATGCAAAGTGCTGTAGCTCAAGCATCCGCTGCCGCCGCCAACGGCTGRATATTGAAATAGGTTGCCGAACTACAGGTGTTGAGATATTTTGCCAGCGATTAGATTACCATTTGCGCTTACTTGCTGGAGGAAACACGTATTTTTTTGTGCGGCATTACCTTTGCTGGTTTTCTGCATTTTTTGTTTTTGTCTTTTTTGCTTTTTTAACTGCTCTTTCTCATTTCGCATTTTATTTGTTGATGCTGGCTGCGCATTAAATACGGGACAGGGCGGACACATTAGCGTAAATGGCAATTTTATTGGGCAATAAAAATTTTTCCACCAATCCCACCATCAGCGTCGTGGCCATCAGCAGCTGCTTTATGCACACATACTCTGACGGCACTTTCGCCAGTACTTTTGCATTATTATTATTATTGTAATTTGTTGMTTTGCTGTTGTTTCGCTTAAATTGCATTTGTTTTGATTAACGTGCGAATCCAGCGATTTCYCCTTGCTCCGCAGGCCGCACATGCCACACATACACATTAACACGCTCACGCCCACTCTTACTTTTGTTATCGCTGAGCGCGCTAATCCGGCATGAGCGGATAAACGTGTGAAATATACCTTGGCAGATTTGCTCAGCTTAGCTTCAGCAATTTTGCTCTGCGACGCTTGTTGTCGCTTGTGCTSGTTTTTTTTTTGCATTTTGCTTATAACGGGAATTAAGTAAGCACTTTAGTGGTTCCAAAACATTTGACAAATGTCCTCGGTAATGATAGCTGCGCAGCAATGCTTGCCATTCAGAACACGATGCACGAGTCTGTTTTCGTCGTTAGACGATTTGTTGTTGTTGGATGTTTTGAAGCATGTACATACGTGTGTGTGTATTCAAATTGTCTAATTTTTCAAAGATTTAATTTTTGGCAGCACAATTTCGAAATTCCACTCACTTTCGTATCTTGATATTGCATATTTTTAGGAGCGGTGGCGGGAGTAGCCTGATTAGTTTCTGCAGTATAAAAAAATTTGATTTTGTTCTTTGACATTATAATGCACATTGCAGTCCTGACATTTAGCTTCATTCTCTGATAATGGTGAAGTAGTCGTTTAAACCAAAATCAACGAGCAACAATATAAAGAATTTAAGGGGTGTGGGAGAAAGTTGAGAAAATGGACTCTTTAAACTGTCTTTCAAGATCCGACTTCCTCATTTTATGTTATTTTGGATAGTTGCACCATTTTATGTTAATTTTTCATACTTCGAAACACCTTCAACCAYCAGAAAGCTTTCTACTTTTTTGTTGATAATGCCTATGTAGATAATGAAGTTSAATAAGTGTACTCAAAAGTAACCAACTCGCAGTATTATTGTAAGAGTTCTAGAATGTTTGCCAACAAATTCCGTTATTACAGTCTTCAATGACGGAATTAAGATGCATATATGTGTAACTTTAATATTTATTTTAATGTGATCTACCAACTTGACTTAAGTTTAAAAATTACAGATAGCTTTAGGATATCCAATATATTTCAGTTGAATGTCAAATGGTAACTCTTAGAGAGATGTCAAATACCATGTCGAACTGATATCAAATAAATTTTAGATAAAATAATAAATAATAGTAATTCAATCGAATATCAGATGATAGTTGTCAAACTAATGTCAAATGAATATCAAATGGCATCTGACAAACAGACGTAAGATGAATATCAAATGGTAATTGTACAATGAATGCCTAATGAATAACAAATGGCAGTTGCTAACTGTCAAAAGGATGCCAGATAAATGTCAAAAGCCAACTGTCAAAACGATGTCAAATGTAGAGCAGAAGATGCCTGTCACACAAATGTCAGTTGAGAGTAAAATGAATGTTGAATGGTACCAGTTAAAGTGATATCAGCTGAAGATCAAAAGAAGATATAATGAATTTGAAATTTTGGCCCTTCTCTGCTAACCAGAAAATAATACTAGTATTTCCAAATATTCTATTAGAAAAGCATATCACGTGAACCTTGTTGTTTTGAGTTACTATAAATATTCGGTCGTGAACTTCGATTTTATTGTAATTCTTTGAGAATGTGTATAAAGGCTTTCGAAAGGAGGACTGAAAGTTTTTAGCCTATGATTGTATTACTTTTATTTTCTAAAATTTGAATGTTTATTTAAGAAAAGCCTCCTATCTGGGGCTATAACATTTTCTCACCTTTCTAGCAATTTGTGTACACCCTCCCGAAAGAATTGTGACAGTTTGGCAGTAAAAAATAAATCAAGATTATATTTTAATTCCTGTTCTGCATCTACTGGAACAAGTGTTCGGCATAAGAGACACGATCTGAACTATAAGGCGGTGAAGCAAAACTYTCAGCCGATATTTTTCAAGTGGTTTTTACAAGTCTTGCAATATGAGGTCAAGTGTTGTCACGATGGCAAATTTTTCCTAGTGTCTAGTTGGGAAATCCGCACGCTTTTGGCAATCGCTCACTTAAATTATTTAATTCGAATGACACCCAATTTTCTTGCTATTAAATGTATCCGTCTCCGTTTTCAAATGGCAGCTTGTGTAACCCTCAAAGATTTTGCACGGTCTTCTTGTGTTTCTTCATCAAAAAATTTCTCATCTTCAAAATTTTTTGGCCMCGCAAGGCTTTCTTTGCCTTTCAAGACAAAATCGCATTTTTTAAGTCGTACAAAACACTTTTAGCACGTTCGCTCAGCTGGAGCATATTCACCATAAGCTTCCGTCAAAATACGATGACTTTCGGTTTTCTCCATACTAAGGGATTACATGGGTGTACGGGTTTCAAAAAATCGGTTTTTTTATTGTCTTATTAAATTCTACAATACCTTTAGAATATTTTTCTAAATTTTCAAGTTGATTCGAGTAATAGTTTCGGGAATGCCTTGAGAACTTGTGCGTTTGAGGCTAGCTAGGATAAGTGGGGTTGGCAAGATTTCTCGAGAACTACTCAACCGCTCTTCAATAAAATTTTACACATGTAATTGGGATAGAATTCCTAAAGACTCTCGGAATTTTCTCTGAAATTTTAATTTTTTGTATGTAAAAATGTCTGCCAAAAATCCAATTTTCAGTTTTTTTCCTTCATCCAAGTTCTAAGTTAAGGTTTTAACTAAAACATGTTTTTTTCACTCTGAAAGGTCGTGTAAGGAGTTATCCTGGCGCATCGGTTTTTCAAGGGGTCACCGAAAATGACAACATAAAGGACGAATTTAATTTTTTTTTTTTAATTTCAGAATTTCTTTGATAACAGTGTATATTTGTAACAATAGAAATTTCTAATAAAATATTTAATTTTTATATGAGAAAAAATTGTTGAAGAAATACTGGTACCCTTAGTGTAATGTAGAATAGCAATGATGCTTTTTCAGGCTCAAAGTTCGAGATGTTTGAATGGCAAACATTTTTGTAAACATTGTAAATGCGTCAAATGAAAGACATACCTGAGGAAGACAAAGAGGGACAGTAGTCTTCCAAAGCGTGTTCGAAATTTYGGAACAATGGAATTATAATCAAATTACGTCATATTTTGTTAAACCTTTATTTATTGACCCGAAATATACTGACTGACTGAGATTGGTGTGGTGCAAAAACAGCAGCAATTGAGGTTATGTAATAGTACAATAAATTTTTTCACTGAAATATATTCTACTGGACTTTACAAACTTTCCACCATAATAAAAAATCGGTTTTAAAAAATTACTCGAACACTGCAACCTCTTCTTCAATTACCTAGCCTCAACTTTTGGTTTCATATTCCATTTAAAGAATATAACCGAAATTAAATTTGTTTGCTTGAACCTACCCAAATATTTACCACTTTAAAAATGTTGAACATCCAAGTAGAAATGTAAAACAGTCACACTAATATTCTGAAATTCTAACTAAACCGAACAYAACTTATCTAAAAACTCTAAAAACACTGAGTGCGACCACAAAAAGCTTTAACTTGGCAAGTTGCATAAAAACCCGTTGCGACAGCTACACACTTTTTAGTCTGGGCGCTCATTGTGACGCTTTCGGTTTGTGTGCCGTAAAAAATTTTGAGATAAATCAACTAGGATAAACGATATGTCGCATCACTTTTGAAAATGAAAAATGTTTTTATGATATCCTTCCTCTTCTATTTGCACACCTCAAATTCCGGCTGAATGGTTGTGGGTGCAGTAGTTCTATTCTTCTTGCTGTTGTTTGTGTTTTGACATTSTAAATCATACATATTCATGGCACATCACACACAAACATACATGCGAGCATGTGCACATTCATACATAAATTAACGCCACTTGCCGCCGGCCATTTTTCGTTTTCACTGTCAAATCTAAATTTTCGAAATACTYACTTGCCATTTTTTGCTTGTGGTTTTGACTTCCCGCTGAGCTTTTATTGAGTTTGTGCTTAGGTCGGCGTAKTAATTTGATTATTTATTAAGTTTCATGATATTTGCTATTGGTCGTAAATATTTTTCGGTCATTATGTGCACAATTACATTGGTATAAGTTTCAATTACAATAATAACCATGTTTTGTACTTGATAGTTATCGGCTCACTCCCTGTCTTATGCAGATAGAGGAATTGTTGTGACTGGTGAGACCATAAACGAGTTTTTATGTAATGAAAAACCTCTTTAATATTGTAGTAGCGGTAGAATAATGTGGYAACCCCTGACCGGTTATCTTTTCGGGTTCGTTTCGGTTGCATAAGTAAATAACACAGCATTTGGTCGAAATATTTCACTATGCTGTATAAAAATGTTTCTCAGATGTTGCACAGGAAGATACGTATATACATTTCTATATATTAACCTAAAATACCCATATATTTACTTCTCAATGATTGTGGTCACTAAAGCGTATAAAGCTCTGTCTTCTTCTTCTATCYTTTTTCAACGAAATCATTATTAACTGATTCCAGAATTGGTAAGCTAAGTAAGTAACATATCTTTGGTGCAACGGCCGAAGAAGAGATATACATATCACAAAACCTCTGGGTTTAACAAAAATATGAATATTGAGATTCCTCAAACCAGGTATGATAAAGCTTTGTGCTCTATCGGAGGACTCAAAGCGATTCGTTTATTAATTTTATAGTTGGTTATCTATATTTAGAGAGATGAGAAAGTAAGCAATGCCAGTTAATCTTACTCTTAAAAGGATTGTATGGCAAGAGATATCGAAAAGCAGCCTGCTGAGGAGAAAATGTCTTAAAGGTAAGTTGACTAGATGGAGGGRAATTTCTAGAGAGGATAACATCGGACAAAAACAGTAGATCTTATGGGAGAGTTTTCCTGTTTATAAAGGTGCCGAATATCAATGTTCTACAGTACTGTTGGCTGGCTTAACACAATGTAGATATCAGTTGKTTGGTTGTTTGAAAATGGACTTAAGCCAGTTAAGTTAGAGTATTGGGGGCCATAGAATATGTCCCTTCCCATCCGAATGAAAACTAGGCATTCGCATTGATAATGCTTCAGCGTATCATCATCGTCTGCACATGTCTTGTAATCCGCCGAATAAATTTTTCCCATTTTCTAAAGGGTAGGTACCCTGTGCCCTACAATGTTGCTAAACTCTCTTTTGCCTAAAAGTAGGAGCGTTTTGGTCTGTCCACTATCAACACTATTCCAACGTAGCTTCGCTCCAAGACCTGAAGTGTTCCTCTAGGGTCCACTGCTTCAAGCAACCCTTAAAGGAACTGAAAGGCCTGGGAATTATCTCCAGATACCTTCGAGCGGGCCAGCTAGTCTACATTTTCTGTTATTCCTACATGACCAGGTGCCCAGATGATATTGACTGTGTTTTCTGCTTAAGGTCTATCTATTGCCATCGTACATAACTTAACACAATGAGACTTTGTATTGGCCTTACGGATGGTCTTAAATGCCGCTTGGTTATCCACTAGAATGTTTATGAACTTATTGCTTAAAGCAGTAGCCCTCTTGGCAACCTCTGTTATGCCCACAATTTCGCCCAGAAAGACCGAATTATAGTCATTTAGTTTAATATCAGTTACGATCGATGGAAAATGATGATGCTGTGATAGATTAGAAATGAAACGCTGAGATATTGAATTATAATATCATAGTATAGAATTATTCCCTATCCCTTAGTAGGTCAAAAAGGTAATGGAGATCAAGAGGATAGATTAAAATACAGACTAAAGTCTCAGCAGCATTTGAATTATTTGTGGTACTCAGTCTAAAAGACGRACGAAGTCTACTCCGTCTGTCGTTGATTCCAATTTCTTAAGAGTTATATCTACGTGGGTACACTAAGGGATTACCCCGAAATTATACTCCTCTAAGATTTATTTATTACGAAAAACTTTCCTTACGATTCGTATGAAGTCCAYTGAGACTACTGTCTCTATCGTTGAACATTTTGAACAATAACTCTGCGGTTGATGAAGAACACATATCGGAAATCAAAAATACTTTGAATTGAGAATATTATTTTTGTGGTATGAAAAGTTATCGGCATGTTCTTATACKAGGTGTGCTCAGAAAGTATAAGGAATTTTTATATTTCGCGGGTCCGGACTTTTTTCGAAAGCCTTTTTTGACAGATCGCGCATTTGTCTTGTCAAACTGTCCGGTTATTTTTTCCCAATGCTTTTTTGGCATTTTTGAGCTAAAGTCGTTCGACATACCCAGGCGACATAGCTTCGTTTTATGGGCTCTTGAAAAGTTCCAAGAAGATCCGACGTTTTCGAGAAAAATTTTGTTCAGCGATGATCACTTCTGGCTCAATCGTCGAATTTGGGACGAAGAGCAAACTGAAGAGATGCAAGAGCTGCCGTTTCATCAAGAAACAAACAAAAACACAGTTTGGTGGTCGCTCATGATCGCGGCGACATTTATTTTAACAAGATCAACAAGACACCACTTTCCACACATCGTATTAATCAATAAGATATCTGTTACATTACAATTTATTGACAGAACACTTCGGGGAGTTGATAATTTCGTGTTTTGAGCCGGTCGATTGGCCAGTGGCCACCAAAATCGTGTGATATCACAGCGTTAGACTYTTTTCTGTGGGAATATGTAAACCTTCAATTCTGGCCTGGGAGCAAAACGTCACGTGAGTGATTCGCCAATTTCCAGTCGAAATGCTCGAACGAGTCGTCGAAAATTAGACAAAATGGATGGACCATCTGAGTCGTAGCCGCGGCCAACATTTGAAAGAGATAATCTTCAAAAAATAAATGCCAAAGAATGTTCTTTCGAATGATAATAAACATTTTCCAATAAATTTGAAGTTATTGTGTTTTTTCTTTAAAAAAGTRGGAACCTCGAAATCGATCACCCCTACCAGCCACTGAGTCAAGTTAAAATTTTCGGACGTATTTTTTTGAACTTAGCGCTATTCAATTGTTACAATCTCTCACTTTGTTTCTTCTTCGTAAATTCTTGGTCAAAAAAATACCGTAACGATGTTCCAGCGTGTGGCTGTGTGCGACTTCTTCATATTTCCAAAAATAAAAGACAGAAAGATAGATGAAASTTTCTGAAAGTGCCAAGGCTATTCCTAAAATCGAGTTTGAGAAGAGTTTCGACCGTTGGAAGAAATTTTCGCAAAAGTGTATAATATCGAATGGGGACTACTTTGAGGACGACAATATCAATATAACAAATGAATACAAAATAACAAAAAAAAAAATTAAATTTCGTTATTTTTGGAGTACATCTCTTATATGACGCAGATTACATAGTTTGTTGGTTAAAATATTGAAATAYCTTAATAGAAAGACTAATCGGTTAGCGATTCTTWGCACGCCTACTTTCAGGTATTCCTTCATCTTGGTATCTATTTGAGATTGATCATATATTATTCTAGTCAGTTTAATTGTAGATCAAATCTAACACTGCCATCCTGTGTCAGGAATTTTAATTTTTGTCGTAAAAACCGATACGCCTTACTAAATATATACATATAATATACCGTTGTCTATATTTAAATACAAATACATATGCATGATTGCGTCTGGTACTGATGGCGAAATCTGCTAAACGTGAATTTCGCACATTATAGGCATTTAAGTGAATAAAATTGCCATTAGGCATTTAAAAACGAGAGAAACACGCCGTGACACCACACCACACACACTACCACGCTGATGCCTGCTTCTATGCGAGCGGGCTTGTGTGTGTATTTAGCGACAATGCACGTAAAAGCCATATTTGTGTGGGTGGCTACGGCTGACAATGGCTTTGCAACAGCGTGCAAAAACGAAACCAAAAACAACAAAAAAAAAAAAAACAAAAAACGAAACGAAAATGCCGGAATTATCCTTATCTTATGACAAGGCTATCTGCTACGTTACAATTTCGAGTGCAAAAGACAAAAACACACGCACACACACATACAGAAAAGGCACCGAAAAGCGCAAAAMCAACAACAGTGGAGACAACCAAAAGGAGTGTGTGTACCCGCACATAACGGTTGGCAAACCATGTGACATCGCGATTTACAAAGTAGAAACATACGTTCCGAGTGGAATGGGTCAAGAGCTTAAGGTGGCATGTGCGTGGCTCTGCGGTGACACAAGGTGGGCGCCGCGTATGTGTATGTGTGTGTGTGTTACTGCGTGGCAGCCGCTCTTTATGGGTCGTCGGGTATGCTGTGCCGCATTATGGCATGAATTGAAGTACTCATGCATACGTGCGCGCTTAACTGAAGAAATTTAACGCTCGAGGATTATTACCAGCTAACCATCAGCCGACAAACGTTTTTTTTATATACCGACTACGCTTTGTCGCATTTGCGGTTGCTGCTGTCTTGCCRTACCTCTCTCTAGGTCTTCTATGCCACTCCAGGTCATACTTGCCACTCAGGATCTTATTTGCCTGGGTGCGAAGGTAAAAATGTCGGATTGACAGCGGAGGCAGACACATGCTGGGCACAGATATACTGAAAACTATACATATGCAGCTTTGAATGTGTGCTTATAGGCATGATTACTCACATACATCGTATATGTGTACATGTGTGCGTGTAGACATGTCGCTGTGGCAGGCTGTTTGGCGTTGAAGTGCGTTTGCTGTTGGAAATTTATATTGCGGCAGCAGCTAGCAGCTAAATTAATGCTCACTAAATGCGCCAAAGCTGAATTTAAGCTTACTTAGTTGCAGGTGAAGTATGTAATGCAGACACTTACATATGGTACATATGTAYATAGCGAAGTACATAAATACATATGTATATATATACATATATAACAAAACACATACAAATACTTTGAGAATATAAAAAATTTCACATTGCCACCAGCTTATAAAATATTGCGATCTTTACGCTCCAGCYTGCTTTTGATCTGCCGCTTATAACCTGTGCCGGCCTCTGTTCTCATATGCTATACATACCTACACACATAAATACCATAGCTTTTGTAATTCTTTGTTCATTTAACGGTAATAAATTTTTACGATTGTCATCATCGTCACATTGCAAACTCATTGGCRAATCGGCGGCAGTGCGTAGCTCTCGCTTTGCTCATGAACGCCAGTCTTTTATATCAACATATAGTGCCCGTATAAACTCATCTAAATACAGTTATCTGCACGTGCTTGTAAAATATTGAATATTAATCAAGTGACTGCAGTAAAATGCTTCAAAAATTTGCGCCTTCTGTGGAAGTGTCTGTAAACACGTGAATTATAGCGAAGAAAAGGCGCGTATAAGGGAGCATGAGTGACTAATCTGCGTGTAGAGTTTTGGAAAAATAGATAATCATTCACTAAACTGCAGCTATTTAAGGTTTTCGAAAACATGACAGCTAAAAAATTCATAAAAAATTTAATTGAAAAGTGCTTAAAGTGGGAAACTTTTGAGAGTCAAAAGCTTTTGAAGCTTTCAATAGTTTTTTTTCTTGTAGACCTTTTAATACTTTCTTTATTTGAATTCATTGGTTGATAATTTTGACTACTAAATAGAATGCGCAAAATGCTGACTCTTTTTTTCATGAAATAYTTTTTCGTTAAAGATAAAAACCATATGCACCTTCCAATACGCAATAGCAATTCGTCTTCTCTCAGACCAWGAGCAGATTTAGTAACAAATCTCACTAGAGTTGACCTTATTTCTATATGAGAAAGCAGTGAGTTAACTAAATAAGCTCTGCGGCTCGAATTATTTTCTCCAGCAGGTGATTGAAGAAGTAYCAGGATRGGGAGTCGCCTTGTCTGAAAYCTCGTTTGGTATCAAACGGCTCGTACTATTTCTCAACGTCAGTTTTGGCAGACGTATTAATTTTGCGGGGATGCAAAATTTAGGCATAGCAGCATAAAGGCAGCTTCTCTTCCTACTGTAAAAAGCACTATGACATAGACGAATATGTGATGTGTATCGATCCTCTTTCCAGGGGTCTTTTCAAGATTTGGAGCATGGTGAATAACTGGTTAGTTGTTGATTTTCCAGGTCTAAAGCCACACTGGTAAGGTGCAATTAGTTTATTGATTTTAKAAAGAAGCTGATGCATGCTCCTATCASTTTTTCGTTGACGTATTTGAATAGTTCGACCGGYAATCGATCGGCTTCCGCCGCTTTGTTGTTCTTCRRACGGATGATTGCTATTCGAASTTCTTCCTGGTCGGGCAATGGAACGTCTGCTCCATGGTCATCGATTGGGGAATTGGGTTCACAATCTMSTAGCGTTATGCTTTCACTGCCATTCAGCAGGTTGAAGAAATGTTTCCTACATAATTTTAGTATCACCTTTGGGGGTTCCACAAGAGTATGCTCCGSTCTKGAAACCTTCTGTTAATTGCTCCATCTTTTTGTTGAATTTTCGAGCATTATCCCTCGCGTGAAAGTTGTCACGCTCCACGTACTAATGCATTTCGGCTTCTTTCTTTTTTTTGTCTGCAAATGCGTCTCGCTTTACTCTTTAACTTTCGATTGTAACGTTGTGAGCTACGTATACTATTTTCTCCCCCATTGTGACACGACACTCCTCGTCGTATCAGCTGTTCTTTTTCATTTTCCGAAAACCAATGKTTCCAGTGGCARCAGAACGTAAGGAGCTTGAAATAACGTCCCACAGTTCCCTAATACARAGTTGCTGACGAAGTCGAGTAGGAAATCGTTCGGCAGSTTCTCRACGTTGRACCTTGTTTTTGTTGACGGCAGAGGAAGTTCTGATAATGACGACTGCCTAGAAAGATGTAATAAATATTACTTATAAATACTTATGAAAGTATAGATTAGCTAAGAAATAAGTGTTCTCCTTTGCACTCTAACTATATCTTCTGAAAAAACGACGTCGGGTAAGAGTCGCAAAATAGAGCTTGGTAATATAGTTGAGTATCCTACATTTATCAAACGAGTTAAAAATCAGTATGATGAGCATTGTTTTCTTTAATTACCGTGTTAACTTTCATCATGAGATCGTTATACAGGGTCTATCGGTCAATGTGGAAATATAATTGGACCTTTTTGATTCTACGCCTGTATTTGTGGACAGAAAATTCCTGCATTTTTCACCGAGATAATACCCATTCACAGTCTTACATGATTGGGGCTCACATCATTATTCCCTTTGTCTTTTTCTCTTTTTTGAAACTGAAGRTTACTCTTCGGGGAAAACGAGTCCATTAAAGGTCATTCGCTGAAGGTCTGTATTTTGAAGGCGATACTAGATATTTATATAAAAATAAGTAAAAATGCAGTTTTTTTTTGACAGTTCGTGCCAATTTTGATAAGATAGAATATCTGACTTTCTCTTTTTTTTCCAAACTGCCCTCGAATTTAGTCCCCAATGTGGTTACGTGTGCTTGAGTAAATGACAATTTTTTAACGAATATTTACTGAAAGCATTGTTGTCACTGCATTAAAGCCCACTGGGCGTGGCCGCTGAAGTTTCTTTTTTTTCTGTGTGCATGTGTGGGTGTGTGTAAGATAATGCGTGAAAGGCAGATGCTAAACTKACTATATATTCCCAAGTGTGTTACCCCAAACCAATGCAAATTTTAATAAATCCACTCAAGAAGAATGATCTAACCATCAGTTGGGTTAGCCAGGATGGTGTGAGGTGGGTTTTTAGTTTGACGCGCGTGGGTGTGGGCTGCCACAAAACTAATGGACATTTTAGGCAAATCACTTCACGCTCAACTAAAACTATGAGTACGGGTATGTGTATGAGTGTGCGTACTCCTCTGACGCGCAATGATAATATGTAAAAACAAAAAAAAACAAAAAAACAACAACAATACGGAAGCGGATCATATGCAATGTCTGGCACATCATTAAAATCAGCGACACCAGCAAATAGTCAGTCATTTGTTAGGTCCAACGGCCAATCATTTTGTCTATTAACTGGGTCGATGTGCCACCGAMGCGTGTGTGTRTGTGTATGTGTACTTTCGGACTACTTATTTTGCATGCATGAGACGCACGAGTGCTGTTGGCAGGCGAGAGTGGGAGTGGCGGTGTTGTGTGTGTGCCAACGTCACAGCCACTTCCTTTGGTTATATTGTTGTTATTATCATTTTTCCTTTTCCGCRTGTGTTTGTTGTTTTGTATGCTGTGTGTTGTTGCATTGTTCGCGTTGTTGACATTGATTGATTACAAATCGGCATTCAATGTAAATGAATGAATGAGAAAAAGGCTGCGCCCAGTTGGGTATATGTACATGTATGTGTGTGTGTGTGTGTGTACATGTACACCTATATATGTGTGTATGTGTGCGTGCGTGAAAAGCACTTCGCTCCTTTGTTCGCGCATCAAACCGCAGCAAAACCAAAAAATAATAAAAGCGACTAAATGAACGGATAACGGCGGGACTTCGCCAATGAGTTTAACGGTTTATCGGCATGTTGTTGTTGCATTAGTGTAGTTGCGTGCTGTGTCGTTCTGTCACGCTTTGTGCACCAACCACAAAGTGTCAATTGCACGAAAAAACAATCACAACAATCCTCTGTTGGCAAGAAACGCAATCGTTCAGCAACAAATTGACGGTAGTCGCGTTGTTCAAAATACAAATGATGGGAAGGAAATACATCAAAAGACAATTAACACGTAATAACATCTTAAAACCTATATGAGGTCAAGAGAGATTGGAAACTTCGGTAAATCTGAAAGCTTCTATAGCAGTCTCCAAACACAAATTGCCAAAAATAACTTGAGTTTGATCGATCAGGTTGTATGATGGCTATATAAAATTTTAGCAGCTTCTTGCTGAGAAAATAACTAATGTAAAATTTCGGAGCGATATCTCAAAAACTGAGATAAACTACATATGTATACGTTGTAGGGTACCTCTGGCTGACGTTCATTGATAGCTGCACTTCTTGTTGTACAATCGCCGATTTAAGAATTGAATGGATCCTCAAATCGATTATGTGTGTTTATTGCCGCTGCTCTTGCAACTGCAAATCATGCATCTACAATTAAGTCCAGTCTTGAGCTGAAGATGATCAAAATAAATATTTACTTAATCTCAGAGTTTTCGACGTGGGTAGTGGCTGGCGGTGTGTACTAACATTCTCCAGATTATAAATTGGATGCAATTTTTCTCATCATTAAATTATACACTAGTACTGTCCGTTGAAWCCTCAAATATAGGCCTGAACTAGAGTAAGAAGCTCTGCGCTGCATGGGAAATGTTTTAAATCCAATTATAAAGGGTGGTTTTAGGTAAGACGATACTAAAAAGGCTCGCTTCAGGAAAAGTTGCTTGGTTATGCTCTCATTCGAAACGCATTATAGTTCTACACTTTTCTAAAACTACAGATGGAGTCAAAATCAAGTTTCTTGGGAACCATATCAATCACGTATTCATTTGAATTCAGTTCTTTAGACTCTCTTTTGTGAAGAAATTTTTGTGAAATCAGTGTCTTATCTGAAAAAATATTTTCACCTCAGATATGTATTAGAAATCAACTATCAAACGTTACTAGCGATACAGGATTCGACGAGGTCCAGTTTATAAATTTATCAACAGTTAAAAGGAATTTCCATACTTACAAAAAGAATCCGATATAAGTATCACCTGTTCAAATTCAAGTCTGACTGCTAAATTTAACTGCGCGAAAACCGGATCRATAAAAACTATTTTCCTAGATTGGTACATTCTTTGCTTTTTCTTCGTARAAAGTTTGAGCTTTATATGTCCATTAGTTTTTGTTTGGCGATTTTTAAACTGAAAAAAAAA
>NW_017534453.1:59496-71781 GCF_001853355.1 Bactrocera latifrons
ACTCTACTCGTCACCCTGATCACTTTGGTATATATAACCCTATATCTGACTCTTTTAGTTTTAGGACTTACAAACAACCGTTATGTCAACAAAACTATAATACTCTCTTTAGCAACTTTGTTGCGAGAGTATAAAAATGCCTACAGAATCGTTGGGAGTGTTGCAGAAGTGTTTTGAGTGACATAAATAAAGTCTATGGATCGACTCAAAACATTTTGGTTAATGTTTGGATATGGAGCGAGTCTATGCTATATTCTTACTAGAATACCTGAATCACTTGTAAAAATGTTGTCAAGTCAAAAGATCATCGACAAGCAGTTCTCTGACAAAGAGGGCACATAAGACTGAGTTATAACTCGTTTTAAAATCTCTTGGCACATATGGAAAAGCCTTAGTTCCGTAGGAAATATATGCTATATAAGTATATCTTACATGATTGGTATTCTCATAGGCTTAGAAAAACATTACTAAGTCATTTCATTCCAGAAAAAAAAAAAATTTTACTATACGAAAATACTTCACGCACTATTGTGGACTTATCAAAAAAATTTAAATTGTTAGAAAACCGCTTCACCTTCTTCAAAGAAATAAAATTTCCYAAGTGCCAACTACAATAAGTGCCTTCATATTTATTTAATGTCCGTAATTTTCAAGTCTTAATTTATTTGAACCCTAATCAACCGAAATGTTCCTTAGATAGCAAGCATATCACAAAATGACACTCATAATAATTATTTCGACAATTATGTTGTTGTAATGGCGCAATAGAGACAAAGGTTGTAGTAATTATGGTCTGGCAGGCTTTGTAAAGTTTAAAGTCGCTGATTGTAGACTCAATGTAAGTAAGTTGAGTACAAAGGGGTTAGAGGAGCAGTCCAAATTATTTTGATATTTCGGAGATGCTAAAAATTTCATCAAAATTTAACGGTTTATAAATGTTGGAAAGAAATTTTATGCAATTTTGAAACGATGAAGTAGTTACTTGTATATTGAACACACACACCGCAAAACACACTTAAGCCATTACTTGCAGTTTTTTTTTTTTATTTTGTTGATTTTTCTTTAAATGGTCAGAAATAGAACATCCCTAGATGGAACATTCTTTCAAAAATGACTAAAGCGAAGTGATTTACTACTCCTCAATCATCGACTTTTAGTGGTTTTAAAAAGCGATTATGCTTTGTCTAAACAAAATAGTTTTAAATTAAGTCATATTGAAAATATCATTGGAAAAACACTCTGTGTAATTGACTTTTCCCGGAACTGAATAAAATTTAAGAATAAATGGAATCTTCTGTGACTAAGCCAGGCGTTTTTTGCTTCGTATATCTACGAGTRTTTTAGACATCAGAAGCCTCCCGTATAAGGTAGGGAAAGGTAAGTTACCGTTCATAAAAGCGAAATGAAACAAGACTTATACTTCTCAAATATCTATTTAAATCTTCGAACTTCGAGTGGTCTAAAATTTTTCTAAAAGCCCCTATATATCGATATGTCGATTATATAAACCTATGTATCAGAAGATCAAACAGGTTATTGCAAAAATCGCAAGAATCTAAAACTCTCTGATACCCTTCAAAGACCASTTCCTAACAACAAAGAATAGTCGTCAAACCAATATCTGTGTATTTTAAAAACTTTCAGAAGAAACACACATCTCGAGTGTTGTATTAAAATAAATGCTCCAACTATAGTACTACAGTTAAGTTCTATAAAACTATATCTGCAAGCAAATGCCCGATTCTAACAAAAACTTATATGAAATCTTCACAGTTTTTCATCGGGCTAGATAGAGATAGATAGAGCTGCAAAGTACTTGAAAAGTCAAAGGTGTTTGTCGAACATTAGAATCAGCACTTTTTGAGGCACAAAACTGTGAACGACTTGCTGCATTGCCACATTGGCATCAATGAAAAATCCAAGGAAGATTCATGTTTGCGGATGCTTCACATAACCATGATTTGTAAACTAATCATGCTCATGAAAAACTTTTGTTGGTGTAGTATCTGAAAAGACGAAAACGGGTTAACTTCATAAGATTGGATATTTGGTCCCTCAGTGTTTGAGTTATCGAAGCGGCTAATTTGTCGGTACCACCGATTTCGAGTAACGATAGAATATAGGAGAAACTGTCATACAAACTAATCGCAAAAACTGTTTTTATTAAAGCTTCTGTGCGGGTGAAGCTAACGTTTCCTCTTGTTTTTGGAACAACTAGCTTGACAGAAACATATATTGGTTTACAACAATCTGWGCGAAATAAGATCCGAGGTTTTCGAGCCAATTTTTTTTTTAAGCGATGAGGCCCATTTCTGGCTCAGTGGGTATGCAAACAAGCAAAATTTGCCGCATTTGGGAGGAAGAGTAATCTGAAGAGATACAAAAGCTGCCATTTCATCCAGCAAAAAAAAAAAAAAAACGGTTTGGTGTGGTATGTCGGTCGGTGGAATCATAGGTAATGATATACATAATTTGTTTTTAATCGAGTTCTGTTTTTGTTTCAAAAAATAGGAGTGAGCCTCGTATTACAGCCGACTTAACTCTGATTGACAGTGATGATTTAAGCGCTGGAGCAATGTTGTCAACAGTTCAGTAAGCTAACCTAAAAACTTTTACGCAAAAACATGCTAATAAAAACCAAATGAATACAAYGAAAATAGACGGATTTGAATTGAATAAAATGTATAAAAACTTCTCTCATTTAATGGCATTATTTTGCTTATCAATCAGGTCCGCAAAGAAGTTGGCTTGTCACTGACACTTTTCTACAGCATTTTGTACACATTTATTTGGTTTTTGTTGTTGCTGATAATTTAATAACGTAATACCAAAGTGTTAGGCTGTCAAATTGTACCGAAAATAGCCATCAGCGGTGTTAATAATCTATCACGGTGAGCAACTACCGAGGCGCTGAATGCGCCATTAGCTCAAAAGGACAAAGGAAATAGCAAAACAAGAAAAAATAAACAAAAAAAAAAAAAAAATCCATTATTAAGCCGTAAGGCAGAAAACGCTGGCCACCCAGCTGCTATTATTGTTGTTGTCACACGGTTGCTAATGTTGTCAGTGTCGTAGTTATTGTTGTTGTTGTGAGTGGTGGTGTCAAGAAATTGCGTTTATCTGTTGGCCATAATTCATTTATTAGCGAAGATAAATGAATCCACTGACTTTGCATAGGCAATTAAACTCGRCGCAAAGGTACACGCTGCCAGCATCATTACAAGCTGTAAACAAAAATAGCTGCCTTTATGTGTATGTGTGYGTGTAAGAGTGTRTGAGCGCTTCTTGACAAGCGTAAATCCTATTGAGATATTAAGCGCAGCTCCATGACGCCACAGGGGAATAATGATGTGGTCGYTCGGCCAATAAAGCTGGCGGCATATTTCTGCTGCCAACCGAATTTTGCCGTTTCCGCGCTTCCGCCTGCACCGTTAGTTATTTAACGAAATTCTATTGCGTTGTTTGTTAAGTGATTATACTTGTCGCTGGTGACTTTGGCATCCAACGAATGCGAACATCAGTTAATTAAGCGGTTGTCACAACGGAAGTTCGGTTGTTGGCGAGAGAGGACATGGGTCGGTGGTAACTGTGCGCGTTGGAAGACAAAAACAAGATAGTAAAATTTTCGGTTTGGTGTTATCAAGTGCGCGCTGTAATAAAAGACGCTAATAACATGAACAATCGCTAGYCGTCCACCTGTCCGCCACCTGCCCTCGCCCACTTTAGCTTTAGTCCGCTTATGCCGTTAACCTGTGCGGCGCATTCACGACATTATCGCACCTCGCGTGTTTATGCAGCGGCATTAGTGTCGCACTGACAGCGAAAGCAGTGTACATAGCAGCTCTCGGCGCGTGGACATTTTAATCCCCCAAACGGCTTGGCCATTGTCTAATTTCGCGTTGTATTTCGTTCGGCTTATCCCTTCTGCCAACAGCTTGTTATTGTGCCACTGAAACTAGTAAATATATGTTTTCGTTGTACATATATAAATTGATCATACTTTTCAGGAAGTTAAAGTATCTGGGATTTTAATATTTTCTATATCTTGTACAGTGAATATTAAGTTTGCCACGMAATTTGTACMAACGAGAAGGAAACGTCGGAGGCCCTATATAATATAAATGTAAATGATCACCGCCTTCCTGCATAGATAGGTGCCGATCTGAAATTTTGCACATGTCGTTTTCCTCCCTAGAACAAGAYGTAACAGCCATACAAAGTGGTCCATTAAAATCAAACTTATTTTATACCCTTTATGCGAATCAAAGCGAAGTCAARTATCCGAGTGTAATACTGACATTTATAACAGCTTTTCATAAAATACATCAAAWTTTCGAAGATCCCTCATTCAAGATGAACACTAAAAGTGGGGAGAGTTGTTGAATCATAAACTTCATGCATCTTTGCAACCTCCATCCATAAACTAACAACTTATTTCTGTTCTAAAAAAATATTTATTTTTTTTTAACTTTAAAGTTTCTCTATTTTCAGTCTTAGAGATACGGAAGTAGAATTTGGTCCGCTTGGTCTAACACTGGGAGTCCGACGAGCCTTGGCAAATATTTTTCTAATGTGAGCAATGAAATTTTTGCTAATCGAATARACTTTCGGTTCCTTTTGATTTCACCAGCATATGAGATGTTAATATCTTCGCCTTTAATTTGGATTCCGAATGTCGAAATACCTATTTATAACGGGAATCGGTTGCTCAAACATAGACGTCTGCCGTAGCCGTCACATGAGAAACATGTGGATTTGTATAGCTAGGGTACTCAACTTCGAACTTACTGACTTGATAGGCCTTGCCTGTAGCTACCTAAGCTACCGCCAGCATTGCTCTCTTTGTACTTACTGAGGCTACAAGTAAACAATCCTCGAGGAAAAACCTAACGTTACAGCTACAATTTTCGGCCGCTTCCCTTTCAGTTTTACTAAATCGCATCTATACCTCTATTAGAAAACTTAAGTCAAATCAAAAGAAGTAACAATGAGATGACAGATATCGGTCATCCGGTAACTTACCAACTTAATTGCTTATGTAAGCAGGAATCTTATTGTGCATTAGGCTTTGTAATGAATACTCTTTTCTAGCATTATTCTTCGTACTGTACTATATTTAAGGAACTAAGCAACCACAGTCATGSAGCCTTACTCAGGATAATGATAGTATGTTTTGCACCAGCTGGTACAAGATCGGGAGCGTCTCAGCTGCAAAAACATCCGAGTTTCAAAAGAAAGTTTCTGTTCTAGAAGAACAATCTTCAGTTAGATAATCTCATGAAGCTTTAYCCCAAACAAAATAATGAACAAGAATTCTTCAACTCAACATTTTTTGACTCTGTCGAAAAGACGACGAGACATTAGAACACATTATTTGAATGGYAGATGTTCAGCTTGAAATCCAACGCAAAATCACTTTTGTCAACAGGTACGTCTTTGGATTGAGTAGGCAATTGAAAAATAATTGTCTCTCGTCGAACATGGAATGCTACAAGTCCCTCAACATATACTTCGTGCTATATAATACGAAGTTATGAACAGTAGCATCATCTGAGTCGGCGTTACAGGTGTTCGAGAGAAAGATTTTGCGGAAGATAGCGGCTGTGCTAGCTAGGTCRTAGCGTCTGAGTGGAAGAATACATTCCAGCCTTAAAGGTTTTCGATTTAGCACCTGCCGGTGRAAGCAGAGGAAGGGGAAGACCTCCACTCCGTTGGAGAATTCAAGTGGAGAAGGACTTGGCTACACTTGGTATCTCGACTCGAAGAAACTATATTACCCTGTTCCTGAAAGTTCCCAAATCTTCAACTCGCAAAGAGCTTTCATTAAGAAAACAATTGTCAGCACGMTTGTAAAATGTTAGCGACATTTTTGGGAGAGACACAATTTCGGATAATCGAGTTGTTGCTTACCGAAATAAATTTACAAACCTTTTGGTTGTAAAATTGGTATCGCTTAAATCCAATGGTCTTTCTTCTCAGGCGTGTTTCAATAAAATTAACAAAATAGCAAACGCATTTAATGCGAGGGCTTCTACGTGGATGCGCTACAGAAGTTATACACAAACATATTCATTTATATAACTCATATTTATTTAGACGTATTTTTGCATGATTGCCCACCGGACGCGAACAAAGCCAGGGCTCAAACCATTAAAGAAGCAACATAGAAGCGGCCATCATTGGTGACAATTTTCGCATTTTATTAAAATTCCCTGTTGTGTCYTTTATCTCTTGGACTGTAAGATTGGGCGCGTTTTAATGATAAAATGATGACAGGCGGTGACACAGAAATGACAGTAAGAAAAACTCGCCGCCGTTGAATTAATGATGTCAATGCACAATGTACAAACCAAGGGGACGGCGAGATAGCGATAGGGCCGGATCCACCTAGTTGTTGGACATCTGCTAGAGTGTCAATGCGGACTTCTTTGTTGCTGCTGTCACATCCTGCKTTTTGCGCCCGACAACAACTGAGTRTTTGCTCGSCTGCAACAATCAAAATTAAAAGCAACAACGTTTGAAGCTTTTCAACGTTTTTTATGTTTCGCAATGTCCTATTAACAACACGGAGGCTAAAGCCCAACGCGCATAGCTCTAGTCTCATTCCTACCGTATTTTATTTACCACCAACTGACCCGGCAAATGCACCCCTTTTTTTCCAGTTTACAATTTGGTGTTTGGTGTTTTGTGTAGGTAATTAGTTTGTTGTTGTTGCGCAGCAGGACACCGAAACTTATTGTCCGCACAAAAGTGACGGCCATCGAAAGCTTAACGCTTAAAAGCGCACAGCGGGACAGCAGTTGCTGGTTGTGGTTACATTGATTTTTATTTGGACTACCAAAGGCTTGGGGGCACAAAGCAACAATCTAAGGGCGAAGATTTGCAATTCTTGGCAGGGGTTTGCTGCTCCTTGTTTGTATATATTTGTATTTAGAAAAATATTACCTTGACACTACCAGTGCCAATGCTCGAAAATAATGGACTTTAGACGAAAACAAATGAAGAAGGAAAGTTCTAACACAAACTATTGACTTAGCCTAAACTTTAATAAACACCATGCAAGAAACTGAAAATTCCGTTCTAATCCAATCCGATCGAGCCAAAATAACTAAGATCTATATAGCACTATTTCGCCAATAATAGCAAAATAGAATCTCAAAAGTTCATATCAACTTTTATTAACTTAGATCGATAAGGAAGTAGAACGCAAATATAAAGTTGACTTTTAATGCTCATAGTTCTTCAAAGCAGCAAGAAATTCGTTGAGAGAGTATACTCTGAAGAGTTGGAGAGTGGGTTTATATATACTTCTCCGACTTCGTTGCRTCTATGTAAATTTCTTAATGTCAATACTAATCGT
This sequence comes from Bactrocera latifrons, assembly GCF_001853355.1. NCBI lineage: Eukaryota > Metazoa > Arthropoda > Insecta > Diptera > Tephritidae > Bactrocera > Bactrocera latifrons. The sequence goes on from NW_017534453.1 coordinate 66,857, forward strand.
GTAAATCTATGCAGTCATTAATAAACTGTCAAATTTAACAGTTTTTCTGRGAAAATAATTTTTCTGCTTTAATAAAGGCGTATATTTTGTTCGATCAGTGTCAACCAGCGGAAAAACTATCGCAGAAACCTCTCCAGTATCATRAAGYTAGRGAAATCACATTTCTAAAATATTTARCAWGRRGAGATAAATGTTATATTCAGGCTTATTTATATGGAAACGTTGTCTGAGGGCAAAAAGTGGTSTAGATATTGGAGTTTGTAGAAAAACCCTTAACAACAACAAGTGTGAACTGCGAAGTGTCTCACTTGCCATAACCATGAAATAGAACGGTCTTTGGAAAATGCGCGAGAAAGAGCCGACAAAGATTTTTTGAATACTGTCCTTTTGGATTGGTGCATATTATATAAGATGGAGCAATGAGTTGTAAAAAGCCCCTTGTATTTTGGGATAGTGCTGATCTTTGAGCGAAGTTCCCTCTTCCAAGAGTATACRGTAAGAGAAAGTCCTCTTCTTTAACAAAATTAACTGAGAAGATATTAGTTTCACTAGTACGCATATTTTGTTTATTGGCGAAGCCATTCATCCAGAAATGAGCCTCATCGATGAAGATGATTTTTCGATGAAAATCCGGATCATTTTCAAGTGGTTGCTTAGCATAATTCACGAACGTAGGACAATTATGGTAGTCAAGCGGCTTCAGTTCTTGCCTCAATTTGATTTTGTAACGATGTAGACCAATATATTCAACGCTTGAGAATAACGTGCGAGAGACTGATTCGAAACTACCTTAATTGATGTGCTGCAACAGTTTGTACTGTGCCTGTGGATTAAAATTTTTCCCCTAGACGCTCAATTGTTGACTTGATAGAACGATTATGACGACCATAAACTGGACGTAGTTCCCTAATTTCGGTAGTACATTTTAATAATTTCGACGCGTTGTTGGATCGTATATCTTTCCATGATGAAATGGCAAACCTTTCTGGAGAGAAATGTCAAAGGAGCGGGAATTACTTTTGAAGCGTTCCTATTGATTTAAGTCGTCTGAGGTACGTATGATTTTTCGTTACAATAACAAAATGATTTTATTGATTATACCATGAATATATTAACTGCACCATGAAGTTTGTTATACTCGGAAGGAAATGTCGAATACCCTATAAAATCTGTCTCTTATACACATCTAGATGTGTATAAGAGACAGCACTGCACCATGAAGTTTGTTTATTCGGAAGGAAATGTCGAAAACCCTATAAAATATCTACATACATACATATATTAATGATCAGCGTGAGGAGATGAGTCAATTTAGTGATATTCGTAAGTCTGCCCATCAGTTCGTGTGTCTGCATGTCCCTAGGATTTAGAGATATCGATGTGAAATTTTGCACACATCCTTTTCTTTCCAAGACGTTGCACATTTGATGGACGCCAATATCTAGCTACTATGGCATACAGCTGTCGTACAACTGACCGATCAAACTAAAGTYTCTTTTAAGGAAAACTCTTTAAGTTTAGAAGTTATCTTCGTGAAATTTTGCACAGCTTATTTCCCAAAGCACCGCTAYAATCTCCAAGAAAAATTCTTCCGATTTTACCATTATATCATATGGCTACCGTACAAASTAAACGAYCAGAATTAAGTGCTTGTAAGAAAAACTCTTTTATWTGACAAGATATCTGCCCAAAATTTGGCAAAGATGTTTGCTCAAGCCGGTGTTACAATCTCCGAGCATATTGTTCAGACCGGACCAGTGAAAAATTTACCAGCCATTCAAACTGACCGATCAAAAACAATATATTATGCTGCTGAAGCGAATGCTTTTTTTTTCTTTATTTTAACTTCTTTAAAAACTATTTTCACCCACGGCACATCGCACATCTGCGAATTAATTACAAGAACACTTATCTGCTCATAATCGTCGCAATAACAACTGCAATAATTACAATAGCGCCGCGCAACAACAATAACCAGGACATGCCAAACGAGCGATGAAGTCCAATAATTTGTTGCCAAGTTATAGAAATTAATTTGAACGTTTATTGCCTGCAACTCGCCACCATGCAACCGTGCAACTTGCCACACCCCAACATGGACGCTTGCAMATGCAGCGCACCGCGAAAATGCGACGACACAATCGCTCATACAAGCTTGCGACGCGCACACATTGTAGGCGAAAATGCATCGGTGTRTGTGTGTGTATGTGTGTATTTATGTAGCGTAACGTCACGCAGCGGTAAGTGGGTGTGGCATTATTGTGCAATCCGGTTTTGCCATTTTCCTTTGCTTTGTGGCAAGACTAATTGAGCTTGCGTCGAGATTCCGCAACGCTCCGGGCACAACACAGTATGCCATTTTATTGTTGCTGTTGTTGTTCTTACATTTCATACAGTTAACTATGAGCGTGAAACGACTGTGACCGAGGTGCTGTTGGCAATTGTCGGTTTATTGGTGTGTGGGTGATAGTTTGGATAGTTTTAGTGTGAGGTTAGGAAATAAATATTTTCTTGGACTGTGTTGTCGTATTTAATTGCCTTCTGAGATTTTTAGGACACAAATACATACATTATTTTTGTGCTGGCGGTAAATTTCGAATAATTGCTATTTATTTTCGTTTTTGTAARTATTTATTACTTGCCTGTGCTTGCCAAACTATCAGCGAATATTTMAAAAAGAAATATTTTCCTTATTATATTTCAAACTACTTAGTTCTCCGATATTAATATCTCTCTTCAGACATACATATATGTGTTCCACATTCCTCCACCATCCTTTTATTATTTCTTCCATTTTGTTGCATAACTATTTGTCTTAAAYGTCTCGCATTTTTCTTCAACTATTTTCATACCTCCAGCGCTAATGAATGTGTACCACCACTCTCCCTCACATATTCTTTTCACCTCATGGCCCCCAGCTCCTTATTGGCATACAATTAGTCAGCGTTATCCGCCCATACATTTTTGTGGCTCAGAGCTTTCAGTTTCTTTTTTCGACTACAGCAAGTTGCCCGAAAAAATTTGTGGAAAAATAACAAATTGCGCTCGAGCGAAATTTTATTGCCACTATTTCTTTACAATAGTTTTGAAATTTTTAAAATATTCCAGCGGATTATAACCATTTGTAAACATGATTAATGCGCTGTTCTGTGAATGTAAACAGAGAAATTATTTAAAAAAAAAAAGAGATAATTATACTCATGAGCAATAATGAATTTCTTAAGTCCAAGGAAGATAGAATTGAGCTCTTCTAAAAAGTAAAGCGAAAAGGTTGGCAAAGAAAGCTGGTCGTTGCATGCCAACAACGGAGAAAAATGTATAATTTTTTCTAAATTTCCATATTTGCTAAAATCGTATAATAGTTACAGCATTCCATATCATAGCTGTACTACTCTTGGGGTTCGTAAACTGTCGGATAACTGACACTATTTTGAGATTTTTGGCAAGCCGTTTTAAGTACGAGTATTTATAGAAAAAATTTCAGAAAATAGTTTTGCTTACAAAACTGTAGGATCATTGGAGCTGTCTTTTTATTGGAAGCTAAACCTTTGGCCATTACTTTTATTATACCATGTCAGGGCTTCGTTTCTATATTTCGTAGATCTATCCTAATCTCCTTAATTCTCAAAAACATGAAGTGTGGAAAAACTGTTTACTATATAAAGTAGAGCAAAGCCCCGCAACTTGTTCAGAAAAATAAATTTTCTTCATTTTAAACTTCGCAGTTCACAACTCTAGTTCAGCACTAACGAATGACGAATATTATGAAAAACAAACGATAGTAAGACTTTTTAAATTAAATTTCGTGTAAAAACTAGGTCTGTCTGTCTAGACTGTCAGTAATTTCTGTGCTAAATATCACATCAAAATAGTCATTAGTGTTTAGTATATGGTACGCTTGTCTCTCTGATGTACATAAAGTGATTGCAGCGATTTTTTTGATGAGTGAAGTTAATCAACAAAGAAGTTCCCTTGAATTTCGAGTGCGGGATCAAATTTTTGGTGCCGAAACGTTCAGAATGTTGAAAGAGCTGAAAGCTTTCGGTGATAATTGTTTGATACAARAAAGTGTTTATGATTGATAAAAACTATTCAAAGAGGGTGGAGAACGGGTTTACGACGTCCACGGCAAAGACGGCCATCCACATCAACTGATGATCAAATCAAGCGAAAAATCGATTGGTTTCCAAATCACTCAATTCTTTTCTAAAAAACAGCGTCGCGTTAACGTCTGTGAAATAATGCTTTTCGACTACCAAGATGTCATGAAACGTATTATTACTGCCGATAAGTCTTGGATCTATACTTACGACCGATAAAGAGACGATCAGTTGGCCGAATGTCTTGAGAAAGTTGAGCCGAAGCCGGAAAAACCACCTCAAATTAGGAAAAATTAGGGTTATGTTGACGGTCGATTGTCGAAGTGTGGTCCACTCTGAATTTCTTCCGACCGGCTAAACTGCCAACAAGAAATACTATTCGAGTGTTATGGGACAACTCTTGGTTTTTGCTCCACGTTAAGCACCGTCGCACTCTGCATAGATTCTTCGTGAGTTTTTCGCCAAATTTTCAACCAATATTGTTCCGTAACCACTATATCCCCTATTTTAGCTCCTTTTTTTTTAGTAATTTCAGGCTATTAAACATAAATAGATACGCGCCCTGAAGACTATTCCGGAAATTGACTTTAGCAACTGTTCCGAGGATTGGAGAAAACGAGTGGGACGACATAGATTTTGAAGAATGTATTAAGAATTTGAAAATTATGAACACATTCTTACTATTTTTTATTCATAGTAGTACATATAATGCCATTTGTGGTCGTGTTTTCGAACTGTCAAAAGTTGGCTTCAATAGTATTCCTGTCTCTTATACACATCTCGCTTCTCTTTCTGATGTACATAAAGTGATTGCAGCGATTTTTT
>NW_017534453.1:71822-83300 GCF_001853355.1 Bactrocera latifrons
TTTTTTTAGTAATTTCAGGCTATTAAACATAAATAGATACGCGCCCTGAAGACTATTCCAGAAATTGACTTTAGCAACTGTTCCGAGGATTGGAGAAAACGTTGGCACAACTGTATTGGGGTCAAGGGGGATTACTTTGAGTGGGACGACATAGATTTTGAAGAATGTATTAAGAATTTGAAAATTATGAACACATTCTTACTATTTTTTATTCATAGTAGTGCATATAATGCCATTTGTGGTCGTGTTTTCGAACTGTCAAAAGTTGGCTTCAATAGTATTCATTATTTTTCCTAGGGTTTCACAGGTTAAATGATAACAGCAAATGGACAGTTACGWTCATAGCGCTTGCCTTGAATAGAGCAAATAGATCTATCTTTAATTTTCACTGAATATAGATTTCTCTTCTTATTAAGTATAGTAAAACAGCTTTCTTAAGCGTAGCCGATCCATTCCATCGGTTCCCTTCAGTTAGTTTTTTTTAAATTAATTTTTTATTTTTAAAACCGTTTTCGCAAAACTGTATTTTTAAAATTARCTTGAGTGATTATTCAAAGGCAAATTAATTGATTTTACTAGTTTATAGTCATTTTGCGAATGTAATTCTCGAGGCTATTTCTTACTTATTTTGTTTTATTGTAGTGAAGGGTTGTCGGCGGCAAAGCTAAATGGTGGTGCTTAAATAACCACAGACCTCTTAAAATGGCAGTCGCCAGTTTTTTCTTCTGATTTGTTGAGTAGTGATATATATTTAATTTTTTCTTCATACATTGGCCCACCAGAGTTTTGATCTAATCAGCCTGAATTTTGATAGGCYAAAAACGACTGGACCCAGAAAAAATTTGGGTAAAATTTAATTTTTTTAAAAACTCCTGTATTTTGTCAAGTTTTTATTTTTTTTATGATATTTGATTGTGGACAATATCTTTTAGTATATATTATAGATTTGATCCATGAAGAAAGCCGCAAAAATCGCAGTTTTTTAAACTGTCACTCAATTTATGACCCCTTAAAAGTTTTTCAAAAAGAATAATTTTATATAATATAAAGAAAGGCTAAATCACTGAGGTTTTTAGAGCGAATATTTACCAGAGTACAGATATAAAGGGAATTTTCAGGACAGATATACATATATGTATTTCTCTTTAGSTTTTGATGATTGTTTTTTCCGTGGGAAACTTTTAAGTACGTTATTTCTAGAGGAAGGCACTCTTGAGATTTTTTTTACTCTAAATATTTCAAATTTGTTATCGTGTAGTCAAAAATGAGCCGCATCACTGTAGAGCGTTTGACGATAGAAAGTAGCTTACATCAAAGCTGCAGTTTTACAGACGGATATTAAATATGGAATATGCGGTCGGTTCATAAATTTGAATTAACAGTCTTTTACATTTTTTCTTYTTAAATGAACTTATCTCCTCTACCAAAATTTCTGCTTTGGAGCGAAGCTCGCTAACTGAATCAAATTTTTAATAAAATAAAATATTTAGAAATTAAATTTTTACATATCTGCAGCTAATAATAAAATATTATTTGCGCCAAATAAGTAACTCTTTGCCATTTTATGAGCTTTTTAGGCAGCTTTAGCTCCTAACTGCCTCRCCGGGTTTAAGACATGCTACACGAAAATATTGTCTCAATCTAAGCATTYCCCGCAAAGCAGCAGGTAATACGTAGCTTAAGGATGCTTGTATTTACTCGCAAGTACTGCATAAATATTTATAACCAAAAGCGAAATAAACAAAATCATATTAAATAACATTTCACATRGAAGTTCGAGAAACTACTGCAAGGCTTACGGCCACATGTTGTGCGCCGCTAAGACTTTCCACTTATTTGTGCTGACTCCAAAGAAACTTTTCATCCTACCAACTATGTACTAATCCGAAAAAACTTATTTAAGCCTTGTTGAATCGTCCTTGCAAGTCGAGTGTTGACACAAAAGAACACTTTTCAGTGGGAAGACGCCATAAAAGCTACACATGCATAGACATTTATATTTGTTTGTGTGTGTGTGTTGCTATTTATTTATTTTTCACTGACTGTTGTGTGGTGTTGTTGTTGTTGTTCCTTTTGCCTTACTTTTTATTATTGTTGTTTATTTGTTATTATTATTTTTCCACACAACTTTTATTGTTTCCAAACAGCACTCAAAAAAAAAAAAAAAATATTAAATAAAAACAACAAAAAAGAGGGAAAGAAGCAGTTACACACCAAAAATAATAATATCAAATGTCATAAATGTGCGTAGAAATGTGGTGGTGATTGGAGGTTAGCGCGTGTGGGCGCTGACGCTGGCGCTTTCGGTTGGCGGCGGTGGTGGCTTTTGCAAATAAACAAATATACTATATAGCCAAAAATACGTAAATTTATTTATTTGTTATTTGTTATTTGGTACTTTCGCAGCCATTTCGCAATTGCCTTTTGGCTTTTTATGTGATTACGGCGTCTATGGTGTAGGCATGTTGGCGCCATTTAAATTTCACCATTGCCTCGGGTTATCAATATTTCACTAGTTGTTATGTTGTACAACTAAACTGGTTGTTGTTGTTATTTATTGTTGTAGCTCTTTTTGTTGTTTTGCTTTAACTAATATTATTGTTGTTTTTGTRTTTGTTGTATTTTTGGTTTTTGTTTTTGTTGTTATTACTGTTGTCATTTCATTTTTCTGCTTTCCCGTTAACCCACAATCACCGTTAGTATGAGTTTATAGACACAAATACACATACATACATACACTTATTTCTATCTTAACTGCTTTAGCTGCCACACCAAGCTTGCTGTGTGCCACTAGCTACATACATTGTAGGCAATAAAAATAAAATTAAATTGCCTAATCCTTCAATAGCTGTATTACAGTCGCACCACAATTCAGCTCCTCACAACAAACAAATATACATACCTATGTATGTATTTATGTATATACACACATATATCTACTTATAACCCATAGCAAACTCATTGATTAGAGTAGCAAATATTTTAGCCTCAGCAAACTTCAACAAATTGTTGCTTTGCTACACATTTGAAAGTATAAACAATGACAGCAGTAAATGGTCAAAGTAGCTTAATATATGTACGCACACCCACATACACACACACACCCCGACGCCAATTGATTGTCGTCTGTTGCCATTTACAACGCTCACTCCACGCGTCCATTTGACATTTTCCTTTCATCACACCAGCTTAGAGCGTGCAGCGCACACAGAGTGAGCCATCAATTTTCCACTTCAATGCGTGGCGCTGAGCACTAAAGCTTTGACCCCGCCCACATTTGTGTCATGCTCCCGCTATGCGAGTAAGATTTCAGCTATCAGCTTAAATTGACTACCGCAGCGCGCGCTGGCGAAGGTTGACACAAACTTACATTACTACTTACATACATATATATATATACATACACACATATATATTACATAGTATACATATAAACACTCGAAGCTATTTGTGGTTGATGAGTTTCTACTCCAGTTAAGTGGCATATATGACAAACATACTTGTTTGTGTAATTGCGTACTACTTACTTGCTTGTAACTCAAGAAGGCGTATGAAATATTTGCTCGCTTTTTTCAGAAATTTTTAAAATTCTGGTAATTTTTACAAAAAAAAAAAAAAATAATAATAAATATGTAACAAATTATTTAAAAAGATGTCAGACAAATATATCTAGTAACTATTATCTAATTTACCTCGTGACTTTCAATGGAATGGCGTTGGATTTATTAGTCCCATATTCAAGTACCCTAACTACCTTTGCGCAATTTCTTTTAATTAAGATTTCTAAATTTTTTTTTTTTTAATATTTACAATACTGACAATCTTAATGCTAAAGTTCAGATTTAACATTTTCCTCATTTTTTATACATATAATGGATAAACCAGTATTTTCTTACTTTTTCAAGCTTTTCTCAAATGACACTTAACACTTTTTCAAAACATTTCTCAAGACTTTGCCAATTTTATAACACTCAAGTTGACAACTAATATCGTGTAAGATTTTTTTAATACTCAAGTTGTTGAAGAGTATAATTCTCAAACATTTCTCATTTCATTAAGTTGACCTGTTATGGAAAATTCATATTTATCTCAAAAGTTTCTCAAGCATTGACGTTTAACATTTCCTCAAACTTTAGTCCAGTTTTCTTAAGTTTTTGGAATTTTCAATTTGATATGTRTTATCCCTCTCAAGCATGTTTGACATATTAATGTTCAAATGAATATCCTAAACTCGTTGTTATCTTATTGTTTGCTGAATTAATATTTACAAATTGTATGAAACTTATCTCAACAAGTTSAGAAATACTRCTATGAGCAAAAAATAATAAGATTTTGTTGRAATTTTTAAAATTAATTTATTCCTCAAAATCTATGGCGTCCCTCTGAAAGTAATCGCACATGGCCGTAATACTATTGTGCCAATGTTTGTTCCGATCTTCGAKACAGTTGTTAAAATCAATTACCGGAATGGTATTCAATGCGTGCAGCGATTCGCGTTTGATGTCTTCAATTGACTCAAAACGTTTTTACCGAAGCAGCCATTTGAGTTTCCTGAACAGACAGAAGTCACATGGAGCTAAATCAGASGAATACGGAGGCTGCGGCACGATATTGGTTGAAAATTTGGCGAAAAACTCACAAAGAATCAATGCAGTACRCGACGTTGCGTTATCGTGGTGCTAAAACCTAGACTTGTCGAACCATAATTCCGACCTCTTTTTACGAATAGCTTAGCGAAAACGACGCATAACACTGAAATAATATCCTTTGTTGAAAGTTTCGCCGGTCGAAAGGAATTCATTTCCTTGATTTTTGACCTGCCTTTACGTCTTTTTCGGCTTTGTCTCACCATTGCCACATTATTCTACCAATTGATCGTTCCTCAAACCGGGGTAATTGGGTCGTAAGCATAGATCTCATCTCATCTCATCTCATCTCATCAAAGACGTTAATGCGACGCTGTTTTTCGAAATTGTTTTTTTGTGATATTGGTATCAATCGTGCATTCACTTTTTTTAAATTCAATGATCTTTCAAAATGATTTTCACTGATCCCTTCGATATTCCAACAAGAGCAAGTCAGTAAGATTTTTGACTGTTAATAGTTGATTCTCAAGCACCAATTCTTTTATTTTATTGACGTGTTGGTAATCAGTTGATGATGATGGCCGTCCTGGACGTGGTTCGTCGTCAACGTGTTCACGACCCTYTTTGTACCAATCAAAAACACTTGCACGAAAGCCTTTTCTGAACATTTCGGCACYAGAAATTTGATTCCCCACAAAAAATTTAATAGAATTTCTTTGTTGAATAACTTGTTCTTCAGAAAGACAAGCGTATACTAAACTCTAATGATAATTTTGATGTGACATTTGGCCTAGATGTCACTGGTAGTAATATTTCGGCGAATGGATATTCGCGCGAAATTCAAATAAAAATCTTACTATTTTTTGCTCACAGTACATAATGAATTATTTTGTTAAATTATAATTACATTATATTCAATTTCACTTTCTCCAGAGGAAACTGTTCATTTATGGGAACCGCCGATATCGAAGTACAATTGTATACAAGCATAGCCAAAATAAAAATGGACCAAATGAAACCATTTCCCTGCATGGAAAACTTTTTTAGTTTTGAGGGATAGCTTGGGAGCAACCGGAGTTAACCTTTTTGTTTTTTCTTTTTTTTTTTTTTTTTTTTTTTTTTGTTAATTTGGCTGCAGTATTTTGTTTTTTATTCTACTCTTCTTTTATTAAAGTTTTTTGAACATTTTCTAAAATTTAGTGAATTTAGCTATTTTTAAGGTTGACGATAACTCTCGTAATATGGTGTATGTATTTATTTATTTTAAATTTTTTTTTGCAAAAATATTGAAAAATGGGGGGATTATGTGCTGTCTTCGKAGGAGCTACAAAAAAAAAAAAAGGTTTCCCAATTGCTGTCATGATTCCGGCCGAATGAGGAGCTGAAACAAAAAATTTCAAAAAGATTGTTAAAGCTTAAGGTATTTTCTACAATTTTTTTAAAATATCAATAATTAAAAGAATGGCGAAATTCCGAAGAATAGTGTCGTTTTTTTGGTAAAAAATTGTCGTTTTTTTTATACCAAATTGACAATTTTCAACTAATCAAAAAGATCGTAGCTCATTGTATAGTAAATATATTCAAAAACACTCAGTTTAAATTTGAAGTCGTTCGGTTAATTTSTTCGTTGAGCTATGATGTCAGCAATTTTGAAAAATTTCGTTTCGAGAAAATATATATATATAGTACCTGCGAGCGGTTGCTCTTTAAAACGTTGCCATTCAAAAASTATTCAAGATACCTTTCCAATTTCACACGATATTTTTGATAACAGAAACTATGGAAAAAGCAAGAAATCGTTTTTTTGAATGTSTCACACTGGTATAGCCCCTTCAGGCGCGCTCCTAATCAGCTGAGTGGTTTATGATTACAATACTAGTAAGATATTGTTGTAATATTACATTAAAAAATAATAACAAATAATTTTTTGGACTCAAGCTTAACCTTAAATTTGTCTTTAATATRTGTGTATGTGAAATTTTTATTTTTGCAATAAAATAATAAACATTTATCGAATTCTTAGAACAACCTTAATGTCCTTATTAAATGTATTTGGAATCATATTACATATTGTACGGGTGAAGGATGTGCGTGTGTATATGTATATATTTGCACTGCTTCAAGTACAATTTTGTTCAAATTCTTCAAACAAAAGTAATGAGAATTTGGTGGCCCGAAGACACTTAAAATTAATGTCTTCCTTCGTAGATGGCAAATGTTGAATACTTATGTACACACTTATGCACACATATATCCGAACTTAAGTGTGTAGTTACGTCAATTTCATTAGCTATTTGGCGGAGTTAAGACTCGGAATCATTTCGAGATGAATTAAATTGATAATGGCATTGCAATTTATGGCGTCGACACAGTTAAAGATTCTTTTTTTATTGTTAGTAAAATGTTTGCTGTTTTCGATGGTGTTGAATTGTGGTGGATTTGAAGAGTGGTTAAAAATGGTGAAGGGTTGAAAAGTAGAGAAGTAAGCTGAGTTTTTCTAAAGTTTTGAGAAAAAATAATGTTTTTGGAATTAATTATGATTGGAGGTAATGACCAATTCGAAATAATGATTGTATGGCATTCCGTCGAATCATATCAATTTTAGTAAAAATTATTAAATTAAGAGAATCTTCTGTTTGCACTATACCACCTTCTTACTGTGAGTTGTAACATACTTTTCTGCGTCAGTGTTACTGTTGCGCCTGCAACGAATGTCCTGCAAATTGATATCAACACAATTGTATTTTTGTTGTTGCTTGATTTTTACAGACAACTACTGTCTGTCAATTTTTTCGGCAACATTGTACCGTTGCCGTAAACATCCTTGTTGCTGCGACAATAAAACGCGTCGATTCGCCGAAAGTTGAGGTTGAGCAGCAGCTGCAGCATTGTTGCACGTATTTTATCTGTGGCGTGTGACTGCTTTGAAGAGGCACACTTTGAGACAATGCAACAGTGGCGTTACAACAAGCTGAGTTGTAGTAAGCAACATTTGCCACAAATTGTTGTTGTTGTGATGTTGCTTTTTAAATTTACCGTTTTATTTAAGCAGCTTTCTTGCGCCGCCTTTTTAATCAGTAGCAAAAGGAATGTGGTGGCAAAGTGGCGTGTGAAGCAACTAATTAAAGTTGAAACAACGACAATGTACAACAACAATTTGCAATTCTATCGAGAGCATGCATAAATTGCACGCTGTGAATTCGTACGCGCTTGTGTGTCTCATGGAGTGCAACACTGGTTAGAGTGGCTGGATTTTGGTTTAGTTCTGTGTAGTGTGGCAAGTCTGCGCTATGAGATTTAGGATCAGAAGTACTCCCGAATTCATTTTCATAATGTCTCAACTACTACTAATGTTTCAATTTAATCGGGAAACGAGCATTTAAATCAAGAACTCTTGTAGGCGTATCAATCTCTTCGTATGTTTGAAATACCGAGAAGCAAAGAATAGAAGACTTACGATCAAAAATCTCCGGCTTAGCTTGTCTGGATTTCGTCTCCACAGTTCGAAGCCRTTAGTATGGTTTCGTAGTCTCTTTGAAACATTGAAGCTAACCAAAATATTAGAAATATTTTTTCTCTAAAATAAAGGAAGACTTCACATGTGAATCTAGCACTTTCTGACGAGTCCTGATCAGTTCTAAGTCAACGTGTATTGAAAAACGCCTWGCGAGACCAGTGACAAATAGACCAAAACCAACGAGGCTTCGTGAGAATCATTACCAGCGGACAAGTTCTGTAGGTTATAAATTATCTCATATTCAGAACAGACTTCACTATGTTAAGGCAAAATTTCTGAATATCGAACGCTTCGACACATCCAAAGGGTACCCAAAATTATACGCCACTTTTAAGAGGTTTATTACAATTAATAAGTTTTTACACTTGTATGGGTAAAATGCTTTACGGATTTCAATCACCAATTAATGTCTATGATTCCGTACACGTCGCAAAAACTATAAACAAGATTGTCAAATATGAGGGCTTTTGACTGAAAACTAAACTAAATAAAGACGGAGAAAATATGGAAGAAATTAGCGATTTATGTTGAGCTCTGAGTAAACAGATAGGTCAAAACAACTTCAACGGTCGACAGAAGCAATTTATCTTACGGAAAGAGACCAAGAGACATACAGAAAGCTGCAGAACTTAGGTTAAGCAAAGGCTCCTTCAGAATCAATACCAGTGGCCAAATTTTTCAGGATCATCAGGTTTAGAGCAGTAATTTTATTTTAGATCAGGCTATACAAGAAAGGCAAGTTTTATTAAACTCTAACCGGGTTTTCTCTAAATTCAACGAAATCTTGTTCTCTCAAAATAAGCGAAACACTCTATGAATACTTTTTGGCAAAGATTTATGCGTGATACGTTGAGACTTTATSGCTTCAAGCTTCAATTTTATATATTTTAGATGTTGTGGAATTGAAAAGTCTCTCCGAAATAGAAAATTAACTTCTTGAATCTTGAAAGAAGTTGCAGTAAATTTTCAGTGTTTTTAAAAGAAGGCATATCCCCAATGAGTTGCATATATCCCAAGTTTTTTGTATTCTAATAAGTTTTCTAAGGTTTGTTACGTAAGTAATATCAAAAATTCAAAAAAAATATATATCTAAATCCTCTAATATCAACTCCAGTTCCTATTAGCTGCCACCAATCTACATATTTTCAATCATTTTCGTTACTTTAACTATTGAAATTACAAAAACAGCCACATCCATATAGTATATACTATTACGATATCCCTGCCCGCTTTGTGTGCCATATTAGACTGTCAATGGTGTTGGTACTTTGCTCCTTAGTCGTCGCCTGCTTTTATATTTATTACCCGTATTGTTCTCGCCATCAACGAAAACGAAATACAACAACAACAACAATAGCAAATAAGTAAAACGTTAATGCAACACACTCATCACGTGGCATTACTGAATGGAGAGATGCTGGCGGCGCACACTTGCCACTGCTCCCCAGCAAGTGTAMGTATTTCAAATCTTTGCTTTCGTCTTCATGTGCTCCAGTCATGGCCCTGGCATGGCAGCGAARTGACAGGGACTGCTCAAACGCCGCTAGTCGCTAGTTGAATGCAACGTGTTGGCACAGCAGTTCCTTCGCCGTCGCATCGCAGTTGCGAGTACCAGTGACATTGGCACTTGAGTGACAAGCGAAATCCTTTAAGTCTTCAATTACTCAAGTTTAAATAGCGAGTACGCATATTTGTCGTTACTATGGATATGCACAAACACACACACACACACACACACATGTACGCTTACATATGAAAGTGCTTTTGGGTGTAAAGAAATGCTGAGACGCAGTTGTCGACGCCTTCGGATGATGAAAACCCATCGAGTTCAATTTAAGGTTACTCAAAATTTGCATAGCGACATTTTTTCTCATAAAAGTGATTTTTGTGGGAAGCTGGTTGAATAATATAAATGTTAAGATTTAAAAATGTTTTCGTTTTTGAATAACCACTTTTTTCAAAGTTCATATAAGTGATTATTATTATGATAAAGACCAAAAAAGATCAATATTGGGAAAAATACCTAGATTAGGTTAGGTAAACAAGCTGATATAAGTGAGGCCACGAATAATCCCACTTTGACAGCTAGAGGTGTCTGCCCGTTGTAATGTWCAGAACTGTTCGGTAAGGATATCGAGAAAGCGCCTTGAGTATACTGCAAATTCATTGAGGTTGCTAATATAAATTCGACAGGTACGTAAAAGGAATGGCAACCGATGAGATTCAACTTTAATGTAGGGAAAACGGGACAGTAGAGGAGAAAGTGCCTAGATGTTTCCAGCTCATCATATTCCATGCTACTTTGACAAGTTGGATCCTGCAAATTTTATCCTAACCATTTTCGTGGACTGTCTCCAGTTAGAACACCTATCATTGCAGCGATGTGAACCTTGTTTAGCACATGTAGTTCAATAGACCGCTTACGTACCACTTTGAGACAGAAAGATGTCACAACCAAAAAACTGCTTGCTACTGAAGAACGCAAGCACAAGGCCCACAACCCGATCTAACGCCAAAATGCATGGAGACATGAAAATAGCAGCTCGTGTRCCTCAGAGCTTTGTACGATTAAAAGATCCCACCAGGAGTATGCTACGAGACGCAAAGGTCAAATTTCGGAAAGTACTTAAGTAAAGTTTGGGTTTGAATTAAAATAGTATTCAGCCAAAGAAAATACTCGGTATTAAAAGATATGACGAACCTTTWGAGATCAAGAGCCAATTTCATGTTTAAATCATACGGAGAACATGTGAAATGTTTCCTAAATGTGACACACAAGTATAAATTCACTCAAATGGCATGAAGTATTTCAGACATTTCGACGAGATTTCTTTAAGGAGAATGGAGAAAAAAAAGGGGGTGAAAATTCAGCCGAAGTTTTTAACTGTGGAACAATTTGAACAATGTGCCAGTCAGCGCAGTAAACGCGGAAACGCCGGAGAAACTCTCAATTTTTTTCTCGAAGTCTCACACAGTTCTCCTCCAAAAAGTTCGTTGAAAGGGTTAGAAACAATATCACATAAAACAAATTTTTGATTTTATCAAAAAGATAAATCCAAGAAGCGAACTAAAAATGAATTSTCTAACTAATTTGGTGAAAACAAGGAATATTAAGTCGAATACCACATCCCATGTCGAGTAGCGTTTGCAAAAAGAAATGCTTGAAAACGTACTTGAGGACTCTACATTCATTAGACACCTCATAATCAAATCGAAACTGTCCAACAATCTAGCGGGTGGCGCCCCAAAAATAAGCCAAAATCGAAAAAACGAAAACTGTTGAAGACATTGAAGGCCAAAACAGTCGAGTCTTAATAACAAGTTTGGGGAAAATTGGGCTAAGCATGACATTATCACGTTTGTATTTACTCAGGC
>NW_017534453.1:84260-115607 GCF_001853355.1 Bactrocera latifrons
TGACTCTGTTAGTTTTAGGACTTACAAACAACCGTTATGTGAAAAAGAATATAATACTCTCTTTAGCAACTTTGTTGCGAGAGTATAAAAATGATCTTTATGTCATTTGGATGTCAAACAATTCAAGATTCTTTTTACTARTTTGGACGTATCCAAAATAAACAAATAGACCAAAACAAGCTTAGAAAATAATTGATATGGACATTTTAAGAATAATAATAGGAGAAACGCTCATAAGTTATTTCCAAGCAAACAAGGTTACCGATTTGTCAGTAATATGTACATATATAAAATTAATTAACTCTTTGACGTCTTTTCGGGAGACTTGAAACCAAAAATTTTCTGCTAGATTTTCTTCTTCTTTTGAATGATTTGTTTTTCACCAAAAATTTAACAAACCCATTTCCAAGAACTTAACTCTTTTTAAACGGAGCAGTTTATTTGAAGGAAAGTGTGGACCTCCACAACTGCACGCGCTCRATTCGAGTGCCTCGATTGTTGGCCGCCGTCGCTCATTTATCATTAAATATGAAGGAAATATCTAAATCAGCGAATAGAATTTGAAGAAAGCAAGGCAAATGAAGAGTCGCACGGGCAAATAGTAAATRAAGCAAAATAACAGTTAAATAAAATAAAATGTTCGACAATTTACTTGAAGTTAAGATGTGCGACGGGGTGTAACAGTTCGGGACAAAAGGAGCATTTCGAAAGAGGAAAAGGCGTCACAAATCGTGTCAATAGAGCGTTGACAGTGTCCATTAACGACACAACAGTGTGCACGCCGATAGAGTCCCTTCTTTCAASGGGGCGGGGGGTGGAGTGAGTATGATGCAAAATAAGTAATAATGCGAATGGGAATGGCAATGGCACCMGAGCGCATTGCAGTTTGAATGAAGGGAGAAAAATGAACTTAGCGAGCAATTTTGGCACAACAGCAGCGGCAGCAGCGACGATGGCAGCGGTCGAGTCAGTGCCAACAATGAAGGCGCAACACAATGATTGCTGCAATGACAGTAGCGTCAAAGTTGAATTGCAACATAATTTATCACTGCAACAACAATGGCGGCACACAACGGTGGACTATGCGCGTACGTTCAAGTTGCTCTCGGGCGTTCTATGTAGCATATGGATGCGAGAATATATAAATGTACATACATATATATAGTGTTCATACTTTGCTCTTGTTGTTGTTGTTTTTACAGCTGATGCCATTCAGCTTCGTCACACGTTCGAGTGCTTTGCACTCATTGTTTTTGAATTTTTGTGGTGTTGTTGTTGTTGTTGCACGTGTTCTTGTTGTTGTTGTTCTTCTATATAATAAAATTGACGTTGAATAATAGTTTTGTATCCAAAGATTGCTGTGAATATTTTTTTGATTAGAAACGTGTTAGTAGCTTCATATTCTGTATGTAGTCGCTTAGCTGTCTTCGAAATTCTATTAATTTCTGTCAGCCATGCTCGGGCTACATACATAGCTACAATGGTGTATGGCTTGGAGGGCTCTCATGTAACTGTGTTACGAGCTGTAAGAGTCCTTTAAATTTGGAGCAAAAAATCTATAAATCCAATAGTGGAGTTTTGTTCGAAAGTGCTGAACGTTTATATATTGTGGTTATAACCACAAATATAATATGAAAAATCGGTTATGCAGAAAGTAAGGGAAAATAAGGTATGGAACGCATAAGCTGTAAAATCTAGTCCAGTCTCAATTARGTTTACAAATTTCTAAAAAAGAACTCATGATAGATAAAGTGAAGGGATATTAAGGAAAAGAAAAATGCGGCCGAGATTCTAAGATGGTGGAACGAGGAATTTATGTACCGATATCACTAAATTTTAAAACTGGCTCTWCTTTTGTATAGAAAAATATCAAATCACAGTAAGACTAAGATAATACATCTAATCAAATTTGACCCCGGTCTGGCCAATATAAACTGAGGCGCGCAAACTGAATCGTTAAAAAAAAAGCTTTTCCTAGGTTCGTACAAGTTTTTTTCAAGTTCGTGTGAAGTTTSATCACCATTTGTTTGTTTACGAMAAGTGRAKTTTAAGATGAAAAAAAAARAAATGRAAGKGTTTTGAGAAGACTTGAGTGACACAAAACATTCAGTGAAGATCGTGAAGTCATCGAAAATTTTTCTAATGCGCATGKGCGATTCACATCTGTTAATGTTAGAGAAACAGTTCTGGAATCAAAAGGATAGCAGAGGATATCAGCATCTCTTATGGAATRACTGCACACATCTTGATTAGAGGATCTAAAAGATTGAACCTTTTGCGAAGACGGCGTCGGGTATAGTTTGCAAACGAAACAAGAAGAAATACTTGACACCGAATAACGTCGAAACTGTATAAAAATGTATCGAATGCCGCCTCAAAGATTAACTGAAACTTCGAAGAAGACAATGAAGACAATTTACGCGAAGCAAGAGTGTGGAAAATTGGATTTTTGTGTTTTTAGAATCGCCGTATTGTTGGAATCAAAGGTTGTCCACATCAAGATCCTCTATTTCAAACACGAAAAATCATTAACCATTTATCTATAGGGTTTCCCATTGACTGTAACTTAACTACCGGCTTCATTATTAAAGAAATATGGACCAATGATTTCCTTTGACYATAAAGCCCAATTTATAGTGAGTTTTTGAATTTGTAACGGTGTCTCAACCAAAAGTGAAGTCCATCGCTGAAGAAAAATCGCAAATTCGCCTCGCGCATTTTGAACCAKTATTTTGGTAATACATTTGTACGATTTGCAAACGTTGTTCCGAAGAAAAAATAAATAAAGTGCACGTTTAAAACACACGTTTTACATCCTTCTTCTTTATTAGCGTAGACAYTGCTTACGAGGTWATAGMMGACTTTGCAACAGCGCCAGTCGTTCTCCTTTTTAGCTGTTTGGCGCCAATTTGTGTTTACAAGTGTGRCCAGGTCCTTCTCCAACTGGTCCTAATCTTCCTCTGTTTAACCACCCGGCGGGTACTACGTCGAATACTCTCAGAGCTGGAATGTTTTCATCCAGGACTCGGCGACGGAGTCTCTCTYCCATCATGAATTTCATATCGAATTTGCGCTTCTTTATATGACCACTCCAGTTGGGCAGCGGACTCTTACAAATTAAGAGAGGTGCATGCCCGTAAATAATAATACCCAACGATTACCCTTCTCCCCCCCAACCGAATTAAATTTAATCCATAATAAGTTTGCAGCGGTCGCCGTCAAAAGTGGAGTCTTTATTTTTCTTTTTATAGCGGTRTTTTATAGGTGGCGCACAACCTTGGCTTAGCTAGCCTTCAAACGGAKGTTTTTTTGCTACCCAGGAGATACTTGGTCTAAGACCAGAAGTCGTGCGCTACTTGAGCTGTATGTAAAAGAATCGTTTCTGGCTACTACCAAGTGAATGGCGCTTAGAGAATTTTCTCCCATGCGTGAACTTATACACATGACTCCATCCTGCTCCCTTTATCTCTTTATATCCACTATATAATAAAACTGCATTTCATTTCGATAGCCGAAACGGTCCCAGATTTGATATTTGAGTAAGAAGTTTTACTCAAAAGGATTCTTTGGGATTGTTTAAAATAGATTTGTTGGTGCTTAGGATCGCCATTTTCGGTAAATAAAAAAGTTATTCTTAACAGTGGTTGAATCTTGGTAAGGAATATAAGTACACTGAGTTGTTGAAAGCAAGAAGTTTCTTATAAAACCGTTGAGCTCTTTGAAGGCAAAAAATCCAAAAAAAGCAAAAAAAAAAAAAAACTTGAAAAATATTCGAACTTTAGTGAAAATTTTTGGAATTTCATTTTTCTCTTTTTTTTATGGTTTTTTGTTTTATATAACAACTACACCTACACATATAATATTATATCGCTTCGAATGCTTTACTCATAGCAGCGCGCGATCTTCAAGTCAGCGCTGAGCTTGTCAAAACTTCATATTGGCAGGGAATATGCAACTCACTTAAGCGTCATAACTTATACATCGCTATAAACACACCCATATATATATAYATATATATATATATATGCATACATTTATATATGACGCGGATTTCAAGAAAAATGTGGCAGCACTAAAAATGACAGCAGCAGCGTCGAAATCCTTTGATATATGCGAAGAGATTTCATGCATGCAACAAATCCTTTACCATCACACGCAAATGTCAGTCTATAATAATAAATATCCAAGTACATACATACATATRTGTATATATATGCATGCAGTTATTTAGAGTATAAAGGTATATGGTATGTATTTATGGGTGTTCCAAAATTTTTCACGTGTATGAATTCTGCATATGTAGGTGTTTTAATGTTGGCACTTAAGCGCATCCACACACACATGCAGTCGTATGTGTAAATATGAAAGTGTGTAWGTGTGCGTATGTGTGCAGCTGTGAGTAAGGATAAGCTCATAAGTAAGATAAAAAGGTGGAATAAACTGTGCATGAGTAGATTTAACGTCAAATAAAGCATTCACGGCACCAAGCAATTGTTGTTGTTTTATTGCTCTAAAGCGCACAGATACAGGTGTACGTGTGTGTACGTTTGACTGTGTACGTATGCGTAATAAACTTAGTGCGCACTTAAGTATTTGCATATGGACTAATTTAATGCTGAAGTTGAGGGGATAAGGTGTTTTTAAGTTGGTGCTTGGATCTGAGCTCACTTGCTTACTATATGCGGCGTCTTTTTGGAGAGAGAGACCATAGTAGGTTAGTTGATATYCTCAAAGCATATCACCTCAATATGGAAATGTGTTAGGAGAGTTTACAGTGAGTTTATGAGTGGTGAGAGTTTATGAAACTCAAATTTGACATTGCATCGGAACAATGTGGTCGCCGAGTTTGCCAAGAGTCTAGGAGAAGTGTTACAGTACTCACTTTGTACTTTCTAGATGTGTATAAGAGACAGGTATTTGAATATACTATTTGATTAAAGCAGTCATGTTAATATAGGTCATATTACAAGCTACACAAAGAGCTGGATTGAATAGATACGTATAAACTGACTTTCAAGCTTCCATCGGTTCAATCACACCCTTTGTTTTTCTAATTTTGACTTCTACTTTAAATAGCTTAGAGTAAGTTAAGTATTCCGAGACTGTTTACTACTTTTTATGGGGAGTATTTTTTATATGACGGGACCCAAACCTAGCTCATAATACTGAAGAGGGATTTTTCATCGCTACCCAGATAATACTTGGACTAWGACCCGAAGTCGTGAGCATCAGCACATGACACCATCCTTCAACGAGTTTTCGAGAAAAAGGTTCTGCGGAWTAYCGCAGKCGATGGAACGATGTGCTGTACGATWCATTTACATWGTGCAGCGGTTACGCTGKCTRGGTCATGTCGGCCGAATAAATGAAAGAAATCCAGCGCTGAGAGYATTCCACGTAGTCCAGCCGGGGGAAGCAAAGGAAATGGAAGACCAGGAAAAGGAATAGAAAGACCAGGTAGAGTAGGATCTGACTATATTTCCAATTGGCGTCAAACAGCGAAAAAGAAGAACGGCTAGCGTGCGCGCTGTTGTAAACTCAGCTCTAACCACGTAAGCGGTGTCTACGCCAATAAAAAAGAATAAGTTAAGTATTAGAAAATGTTATCATTTTGAAAAGGCGACAAAGAAAAAGTATCTATTCTATTTTTACTTAGAATTAGGTRAAGTCATAAAGCTGATTCTCGCAGCAAAGCTAAAAGCAATTCCAGATGCACAAGAGATGATCTATTGTTTTCTTGGTACCCTGCTCCAGATATTWCCTGCAGTCTTCTCGATCTGTCAGCCACATCCGGCGGGCGTGTGTCGCCAGCAGAAACAAAATTACACCACAAAGTTTGTATCATTTCCACCCGTGGTATTTGGATATCCAGTTTAATTCATTTAGTGGTTTTAATCTCACCATTCTAMACTAAATTTTTTAAGTGCACATAAAACCCACTTATACCGAAATTACTTAAAGTACATAGAGCCAACAGCAGCTTACTGCAAAACCACCCTCAAACCACACACCCTGCTTTACGCCAACAGCGCTTTGCCTAACAGGTATCTCGGGTAGTTGGTAACCACTGCATTTTCGCTGCCGCAGCTGCCACATTCGATGACTGCTCAAATCAGCGGAGTTTGAGTGGTGAAAAAGCGCAAATTAGTAACAGGTGTTTTCTTTGACAACCTTTCAGGCGGTCTCAGCCGCGCGGTGAGGGATGAAAGGCGCCTTTTACTTTTGTATACAAATACGATACACAAGTACACACACACGTAGCCACTCAATGCAAAACTATGCCATCAACAGTCATTTTCTGCGTCGTCATCGCCAATTCGTTAGGATGGCAGAGTAGAAAGAGTGCCTTTGCCTCTTAGCTCTGCACAATGCCGCCGGCTTTGACAGACAGCTCAACTTGGCTTTCGCCCTGGATTTATCTACCTTTTCTTCCTGCTGCTACTTGTTAAGTTGTGGCGCTATGCTATGTGTCGCTTTTTATGCCACTTTGGCACACAAAGTAAATAAGTAAATAAAGTCAAGTCACTTACCGTATTGCTAACGGCAACGCAACAACCAAATGCAAACACCTACCGCGTGCCTGTGCTTTTTTGGCTTTCTTTCATGTTTGTTGCGTTCATTTTTTTTCATACCCTAAACTATGTAAGTTTGCTACGATGATYCTAATAYCTAAAARGAAACTTCGGAGACCCCATAATATATGTTTATGGATATAAATAATTTATCTGGCTTGCCATATCTATCTGTCTCTTCGTCGGTTTCTATACACGCCTAYTGCCTCAGTTTTCGAGATATTAACATGAAATTTAGCACACGTTATTTTCTTTCCAAGAASCTWCTYATAYGTCGGAACCGCCGTTWTAGGACTACTATAGMCCATARCTGCCCTRCAAAMTGTWTGATCAAAAWCAAAGCCTTGTATGGAAAATTTCTTAATTTGTCGAGATATTTCCAAGAAACTTGGCATAGATTATTGTCTAAGGCAATAGTGCAATATTTGAAGAAATGATTGAAATCGGACCACTATAGCATATAGCTGACATACAAACTGAACAAGCGAAATAAGGTACTTGTATGGAAAACATTTTCTTTTGAGAAGTTATCTTAATGAAATTTGACATGGCAAATTGTCTAAAGTAGTGGTATAATTGGCTAAAATATTGTTTAGATCGGACCACTATAGTATATARCTGCCGTACAAACTGMACGAGCGGATTGTAGTGCTTGTATAGAAAACTCTTTCGTTGGAGGAGATATCTTYGTGAAATTCAGCATGAATTTTTGTCCAATACAACAGAACAATCGGCTAACAAATTATTCAGATYGGACCACTATAGCATATAACTGCCATACAAACGTTTATGCAAATTTTTTCGCATGTAAAGGGTATCAAAGCTTCAATGCAATCCACCTTTTTCTTCTTCTTGTTAATTTCTTTTGCTTTCCGCCTTCACAAATTGCTTGTTGTTAGTACGAAGTGTAGAAGACGAGAAAATTAAGCGTACAAATAAGTCAAAGCGAAGCGAACTCACGTCGAAAGCAATAAAAAAGGCGCACAGCTGCAATTGCCACCGAAAATACACAAACAACGGTAAGGACAGCAGGCGCGTCGCGGAGGCTGCCAACTGGCGAAAAAACATAATTTAATTTCATTATCGTTTTATTTACATTATTATTATTCTTTTTTTCTCATCACAATATATAAATAAACACCGTAAAGCACCGCAACGCGTAACGAGTCAACTCGGAAGCGAAGATGACAGCCTAAAAGGAGACACACTGCAAAGYAACAGCTATAAAAGCGGGTTGCTGGATCAGCGCTGTTTTCCTGTGTGTGTGTGTCTGTGTGTGTCTGTCGTCACTTGTCGTCATCACTGTCTAAAGTTGGAGGAAGGGAGGGGCGAAACTTGCAAATCATACTACAATAAAAAACAGCGGCCGTTGTTGTTGCTGCACCTGGAGGAAAAAAAGGAACGTAGACTCGAGAATTGGAACATGTGTGTGAGCTTTTCCTTAAGCACAACTTGAGTATTAAAATATTTGACGGCATAAATACACTTACAAATACACACATCCCTTTATGGTATAATCCGTGTGTGTGTGTGTGTGTGTGTTGGTGCAGTTGAGCGCTAAGCGCGCTTGTGGTTGGCAATGACTTTTAGCGCCTTAATATTATTTACATTCCAAATGCGCGTTATCGCAATTTGTCGGTGCGTATAATTGCCATGTAATGAATTTGTTTGCGTAATTATATATGTATGTATATTATATGTATATGGTATGTCGAGCAGATATTTGCATATTTCAAAGTGTAACATATTTGCTTGTTATAATTATGGGACTTTTAAAACTTGCATAATTAGTTAAGAATGTTTGTGTATATACATACACATACATACATACATATGTATGTACATATATGTTTATATATACATAGCTTTGTAGACATAGGTACTTATACGAAATCTCTTAGCAGTATGGATATCATAAAATTTTAAAGTATTTTTGTAGTTACCGTACGAAAACAAAAGCGTGCGGGTTTTGGCAATTCTGGTATAGCAATCTGCCAACTAACAACGTGATTGTAAAGTTTGACATTATTGATGTGATACAAAACGTTTCGATATACGGCCGCACAGTAACTTGAAATATTCATCTCGGGCAAAAAATATTTTTCATCGTTTTTGGCGATGACGCTTCGTCAAGAACTAGTGTGTATCTATAATATTTTGAAAAAAAAAAAATAAATAAATAAAGCGGTTTCTGTTGACAGCAAGTCGGACTGAGGGATAGAACGATTTGGCGCATTTGAAGCCGCTCGACATTCCCCAGCGACATYAACAGTCCATTTCTGGCTCAATGGGTATGTTTGGTTTGGTGTGGTTTGTTAGCCGGGAAAGCATCATCGGTTCATATATAATATCTTCAAAAATGATGGCCGTGAGATTATAACCGACTCTTCTATGTCTGAAATTGAAGCTTRTGATCTCGGCGACATTTTATTTCAACAAAACAGCGCCACTTCCCACACATCCCATCAATCAATGGATTTATTGAGAAAACACTTTACGTCGGTCGATTCGCCACCAMGATCGTGTGATATTACACCGTTAGACTTTTTCCTGTGGTGTTGTATGAAGTCTAAGATCTATGCGAACAACTGTATTGAARTCCTTGAAGCAAAACATCACCCGTGTTATTCGCCWGTTACCCGTCGAAATGCTCAAYAGAGTCTTCGTACATTGGTCTCAACGGATGGACCATYTCAGACGAACCACGGTCAAAATTTGAATGGGATARTATTCAAAAAATAATTGCCAAAATATATTCTTGGAATGATAAGAAACATTCCTCATTAAATTTGAAATTTCTTTGTTTTGCTTTAAAAAAAAAAGTAGSGAATCTCCATTTCGAGATATTCMTAATAAAAAGCTATACATGTACAGCATCTAAGACATGTTAGCATACGCACAAGAGTTTCCAATCCCGAGTAATTTCTATATAGTTAACTTTAATACTCAGAAATATCTCTCTCCAATAACATTCTCCTTAACGGCATAACCAAGAATTTCTGATTGGAGAGTTGAATCACCTCAACAATTTCTTATTGAAACGCTTTGGCTCTCACTTTTACATTACCTCAAGGAATTTTTTGGAATTAAAACTTTTCTGAACAGTTTTCTGATTTGCTTAGAACTTTTCATAGATACATAGATTTCCCTAATTTCGGTATTAAAAATGATTTGTTCGAAAAGTGGGCGCATTTCGAATTATAAGTTCATATATACCTAGATTAATTATTTTAATAAAGTAATTAGCAATAATAATATATTTTCTTAATTGAAAAATGTGCAACAATTTAAAGCATAACGACTCCCGGAATTCCTACTCAAACAAATACACTTCACAACAATTGTGGGAAATATATTGCAATAACCATACCATTCTTGGAAGTGCGTAGAAATGTTAGCAGCAACACCGAAATTGTCAGAAATAACTGAAATCCCTGCAAATCAGCTACTTCCCCACTTAGCATTTCAAAGACACTTCCTTTCTGTTTCGTTTTACCATTTTGTGGTGACGTTGTTGACGTTTTGCGGAATGCTATAAATTAACAACAATAACAATATTGAATTAGCATTGGTTATATAATGTAATGTGATGATTAACTGCCAACTGGGGCTGTTGGCTGTCGAAATGCAGGAGGRAARGCACACAAGCCGTGAGGAGCCGAGGCGGAAGTGTGCGTCGAATCAAGTGACACCACTCGATGGTGATTAGGTGTAGTTTGTGTGGATAACCTTGAAAGCGGCGCAAGTGGTGGTCTACTTAAACATCAAAATACATACAGCTATTTACTTTTAAGCTTGRAAGCTTTTGTCAGCTTCGGAATGCGTAAAATATACAAGTATATACACTTTACATGTGTGTGTGTATTGAGGGAAGAGACTATAGTGTTGGTATTAAAGACATAACAGAGACTTATGTAATATTTCAAGTTTGTCATGTGGGGTGAAAACTATTTTTAATCTCCCGTTATACTTCGTAGATCGAAAATGCACTGACTTTCGGTAGAGTAATGATATTCTAGCAAATCACAACCAGTTTTCTAACTCAACCGCTGCCAGTRGAAAACTGTCGAAAGCTCAATCCAACTATGCCGTCACTTTGACATTTATTCAAATCTCATTTCGTTTAAAACTAAAGCATATCAGTCATGTGCACACACAAATGAAAGGCCAGCTGATAACCCAAACCTATTGAAAAGCGGTAGAAAAGTGTGAAAAGAGTACACTGAGCCCAGCTGCTGCACAGTGATGCAACAAATTGCAGCGGAAAATGTGTCAAGMCACTCGTCTTTTTTCATTCATCTTTTGTGACATAAGAAATCGTATTTGCAACACTTGAGAATCGACACACATACACACATGAACAAACAACTCAAAGGCTCAATGCGACAAAGGACTTGCACACTACAGGCGTTGGTAAGAAAAAACGAAGCACAAAGACAGTAAAGGAGTATCGCTCGCAAAGAGCAGTCAGTGTCTGACATTCTCAAGGACTTGCCGCTTAGAGTATTACAAATTTGATGCCAGCGCCAGTTTCCACAGCAGTCAAAGCAGCTGTTGTCAGCGCCGTTATGCACTGTTTCAGCAGCAGTTATAAGACATATTCATATTTGTATATGTACGTATGTCTGTGTTTAGTCCATAAGCGCTTTTTCTCTCAGCTTGAGCTGCTCGCAAGACAGCACTGCATTTTKGTTTGTTTCTTCTGTGTTGTTAATGAAAGATGCATTTGCTCACAAAAACGAACTTTCTTCTCACCATTTGAGGAGCTGTAAATGAAAATTTAATTTATRTCACCGTTAGTGTATACATTTGAAAAATGATATGCACGACAAATTCTGCATTTATTGTAACAAGCTGCTTTAAATTTGGTGGAAATCGGTGTTTGAGTCGTTATTAATGACTGCTCAGAGCCTTACAGAGCCAAAATGATCTTGAACAGAATAAATCACGTAGATGTCGCTAAAAGGCAAACTCAAAAAAGTTGTCAATGTTATTATTGTAGGAATTAAGAAAAGTATTTAAAGGAAGTTTATAGAACGAGTCCATAAAAATGGGTAGAGAGAGGAAGATAGAACCGATGAAAAAGGTAGAATAAATGCGCTAATTAACAGAGATGATGCTTTTGCTTATAAAATACAGAGATAAAGATCAGTAATGTTTAGACTTTCAAAGAGTCATATGTGACTTAATTTTTGTAGAGAATCTATTGATAACCACTAAGGTCCCAAACCGAGTTATATAATATCTTCTGGTGTTATAGAATCAAGTGCATAATCGRTAGAATCAGGTATTTTACAGAGACTACGAGTATTTTACTTTTGAAAAAATCTGTTAAATTCAGTGCCTAAATCTAAGGTATTACTAAAAAAATATGGCTTAGTTTACTATTTGATTCTCTCTGGCCAGTTTTCGATTATCAAAAACTTTGTAAACTTTTGTGAAGCTAAGGTTCAAGTGCAAAACACCCTAATGAGAAGATATACCATCATGGAAATAAGTTAAGTTAGGTAAGAGATCGCTTCTCAGAGGGATCACGCTTGAGCAACTTAATWCGCCGGTCCTTTGTTATATCTAAACAACTTTTATATACTAGATCGTAAGACCTTTATAAATCGACAAAACGCTTTAAGCTTATCAAAAATCTGTTGAGACGMCTTATGTGAGTTTCGGCTACGATTTATGACTTGCCAACATTAAGACTACCCAGAATCAACGAGGATAACTTTAGCCGTTAAGAGACAGCGGCTACCCTGGCTAGGTCACGTCGTCCGAATTTATGGAAACACTCCAGCACTGAAAGTATACGTAGAACCCACCGGGGAAGCAAAGTAAAAGGAAGACCTCAACTTCATTGGAAAAACCAGGTGGGGAAGGGCTAGGCTTCACTTAGAATCTCCAATTGGCGTCAAATAGCGAAAAGAAAGAACGACTGGTTCCTTTTTGTAACCGCCTAAGTGTCCACACCAATAAAAGAGAAGAAGAGCCTGCCGAGATTTTTCAGCCTCATTTTGCAAATTCCCTACAATGGAAGAGAATGTGTCTGCCTGCTTCAAATCAATAAAAAAAAGCTCACTATTTCCCTTCTCAGCGACTTTTCTCCATCCACCTCCCTCTCGTCGATATGTGAGCCGCCACGAGTGGCCGGTACGATGCAGTGATCCAAGTATTGAAGTTTTGCAGTTGAAGGTGGTGATGATTTCGGCGTATTCTAGTTCGAACCCTTTCATATACCGAGCTACCAAGAGCTTTGAACACATTTCACAGTAATACACATGTCGGCAATGTCCACGGAAGCTATGTTTAAATGACATTAAGTGCTATTGTTGGATTAGTCCGCAGTGCATTCTACGTATCCTTTTTAAGCACCCTCTACTAGGCGAATACACCTGGGGAAATGATTAGCTTTCCTTAGTGTTAAAACAGTAGCCTTACTGAGAGTCTCCAAAATGTCTAGCTCTTTTACAGCAATATAAGACAACGATGCCTTTCTTACTACCTCCCAATTATTTGGCCYCCATAAAAGCTTTCTTTGAAGGATGAGCCTTAGGTTTACGCCTTATCAGCAGCTTGAAGACGCTAATCTACGAAAGATGGGTCAGTCACATTTATGATCTTATATCTCCTAGTAAATCAAAACCATTTCACTTTAGCTTGATTTGACGCTTGAGCCGCTGYGCTCARTCAAATACCACGTTGACGTASCTTTCRGCTATCTAGTAGACTTGGCTTTGMTATAGGCATATTGGGTCTTTAWCAGCTTATCTCTCGATATTCTGCTCCTATTGTAAATGTCCTTGATACTCTCCTTTGCGCTGACGTGAGTGCTTCTTCCGACCTTCGGTTTAAATATAACCTTAAACAGTCTGTAGTCCTTCCAAACATGGAAACTCTTTTGAACTCTACTTTAMTTTTCACACTCCATGCCATCTCTCACTTCACCCTGCAGTCCRTTCGACTATGAGTTGCCCTGAATTACGTTTATTATAGACCTTGTTGCCGGCCRGTGCCGCTGTCGGTGCCTTGAAAATTAAATTTAATGTGTTGTCCATTTTTGCGGCACGTTCGCCAATTGCTTTTGCAGCGGCCACAGACACAAGCAACAAATGCAAGTTCAGACATAAAAACTCACATACACTTATGTAATTATGTGTGTGTGTGTGTGTGACTGTCGGTTTGGGCAGCAGTTTCTTTTGGTTTGCAAGTAATTTCCTTCGGTTGAAGTTTCATAAATGAGTTTTAACTTAAAAATCAAAAACTTTCGCCATAACCATAAAATCGGTTATAAAACAACATACATACACATATGAGCCAAACACACACACACACACAAGCACACATAKACAATASGAAATAGCCATTAATGTGTGTGTATGGAGGCTTTTGGTGTCCACTGCTATGGCTGCCGGCTGAAGTCACCGCCTCTGTCGAGTTGCAAACGTTTATTCACCATTTTGTTTGTTGCTATCTTCTGCTCTATTTATTGTTGTTCTGGCTCTGTGCGAATGTGTCGACTTTTAGTCGTTTGTTCACAGTGGGCTTGACTTCCGTTATTATTGAACTTTGATCTGTTCATAGCGTGTGACAACGCATAACGGCACAAAGCAAGCACAACAAAAACAAATACACACACTCACCCTCGAAGTAAAAACAAATTTGCGACACACACCTATACCGTACATGTGTACGTGTGTGCGTGTGTACGCAGAGTTGTTGTAATTTGTGTGTGTSGCAAAAATCGAAACGTTGTTGCAACGAATTCAAAACTTTTTCCATTTCGAAATGAAATAAATGTTTTTTGGTGGCAATTTATGTTGGCGCGCAGTGGACAGAGGCACGTTTGCTTAACTGTTGCGAGTTTTACATGACCATGGCKACATATAGACATAAATATTTATAGGATACCAAAGAAAAAAGAAAACAAGAAATTGTGAAATATGTAGAAGCACAACAATAAAAAGAATTTAACAAATTAGCTGCTGGTAGAATTATACGCTTGCTTTCTTAGTTCGAGAGTTCCATTTGTGAAACTTCGTTCTTGGTCGATTTCAAGTTATTGTTTTTCGGAATTTATAGAAAAAAGTTTCTCTGGGAAACTGACTTGACTTCTAAAAAGCACTATTCCACTGGTCATAAAAAGACTTTTCTTTTTTTGTATCATTTCCATAACACACAGCATCTCCTTAATTAAATTTATCTTTTCTCCATATATACTACACATCTGAGACTAGATCTCAAGATCTCTGCTTTGAAATCAAAAGCGGATTAGTATGGGGCCCAGGTTCCTGGACAAAGAAATTAGAAAAAATTTGGTATAYTGTTACTTGCTATTTTCGAGCTTTTGGAAGCCAAAATCTTTCCCTTAACACATTTTTCTCTTTCACTGACTTCTTTCTCCTTTGAGTGTGYGCAGCTGTAAATCAAAGTCTTTTTCCGTTTCTATCGAGTTAACTATTGCAGTATATTTGGCCTGATGATTCCATCCTATTTCCCCTCAATGTCTTTTTGGCGGAAATGATTTCTGCTGTTAGTTCGTTGAGATTTAGTGTCAACTGACTAACAATGCATTATAGGAAGGATAATAACTTCGGGGGCTCCCATTATCCCTGTATCAGTCCATTCCAGTTCATCCCGTTAACTTTTCCAGTAATAATTATACTGAACCCTTTCGAACTTTTACCAATATGTTCTTTTTGCAAGAGGCTCTTTTTATGATTGCTCTCATACCCAGAGTTATAGTTATCCCTTATCAAACTCATGAAAAAAAGGTCGATCCTAACAGGGATCTCACTTGWACAGTTTACGCTRGTCCGTTGAATARCTAGAGCTTCTATAAAAGTGTTCTTAAAGACCCACAAAGTCAACAAGCGCTTTGAGCCAATCACAAATTTCTTAAGGCGGCTACTGCCAGTTTCGGCTATGTCTCCTGGTATACCAAAGCTTAGACTCTTGMTTCTTTCTGGCTTATCGGGTTTGCAGCGAATCAGCGATTTTGCTATAACCAGGCACCCAAACGAGTCTAATAATTAAGTARCTTGACGCTATATCACGTAAGGACAGACATTTCTTGACCAACTTTGAGCGTACAGTATGTGAGCTTTGTTGTTGAAGGAAGTGCTCATCTTCCTGAAAGAAGTAGGTCTTCGGAGTAGTAAGTGTCTGCTGCCTGCTGAAAAACACTGCAGTGGTCTGATACCTGTTAGCTAAATCTAAGGTTGATATCCGAAATCTATGAGTTGGCGAACTCCTTACAGAAGTCCCTTAATTCAATATTTCGTCCCAGTTTAGACCTATTTGTGAAAATGCTWTTTGCGGKTCTYCTCCAGTCACTTTTCCCCGTCCATATATGCTTCGTCGGTATGTGAGCATAGCCACCAAGTTTTCAGGGATRCAATCAGAAGAGGAGAGAATTTCAGTTTTAATTGTGTTGATGGCTAAGCCGCTCTTACCTATGGTAACTTTTTTTAATTCTAAACCCGTTTATCTTTCCCATTTGAACAGCCTTTTGTTCAGGGTGCTGAGAAAGTCAGTCTGACAAACCATATAACCATAGCCATTTATTATGTTCTACTCAATACTTGTAGTCACACGTATGTATATTTAAATCGATTTCAAATAGCAACCAATAAATGCTGTCTTAAAAATTTTACGACTGCCATAACTATTTTGAAGTTAGTAGTAATTCTAATAACTCTAACATTTCTAATATTTTCGTGTTTTTCCATTTAAGCAAATTTCTTTGCGTACTCGATTATGCACATACTTTATCCTATATCTATATATTTACATCTCAGTAATGCATTTGCAACGTATTTGCACCCCAAACTGCATTTCTGAATTTYCGAACTTTGAGTACAGTTGCGTTTTTCTTTGTCATTCCAAAATTTTTTCCACTCAGTTTTTCAGTAGCCGCCAAAGTTACTTTTCATCCGTTTGGCATTTGCAGCATTATGACAACATTACCGTTCGACCAACGACTAACTCGGGCATTATGCAACACATTTTGTAAGTACATATGTATGTATGTTCGTATGAATGGTCTTAATGGTCAACACTGCGTATGATGAACATTTGATTGAGAAAATTTTCTTCAACAATTGTTTCAAGTTTTTCTTAAGTTTCGAGTACACTAATGCTTTTTCAAAGAATAAATTTTATGCATAGACTTGAAGAAGTATGTGTGTAATGAAATAATCGAAATTCGTTGCTTTTTTTTGGACGAAGAATATGCAGCATTAGAATTTTTTGTTGCAAGGAATATTAAAAAAATTGTTAAAAAATGTCGCTAAATTCGTTATCGATATATATGTATGTAGGTATGTTTGCTGACATTTGATATTTTACTCACTTAGGTAAGTGTATAAAGTTTTCGAATTAAAATTCAATTTATCGTTTGATGTCTCAAATACCGATTAATTTGTATATCGATCAAGTGATATCAAATATGGGGATAAATATAAATCTTGTGTTTAAATACAGAATAGAAAAATCGCTGAAACTCACTGTGCCAACTCTCTGATACTCTATCGTTTATAAGACTTTTCGAAGTCTTTAGCCACCCTTCTGAAAAAATGTGATTATAACTGTTTTTAAAGTACTCCTATMCCTTTTATTTTCCTTGGATTATTCCATCCATAGTAAAATTCTCTGTCGAATTGTTTATCATCCAAGGTCAAAAGCACAATCATTTCCAAAGACCGATTCAGATATTTCAATATTTCAAAAATTTTCCACAGATATTGTGAATATTTAGTAGATATTTTCAGGAATTACAGGCAATGTTTAAAAAAAAATAAAATTTTTCAATAAATATCAATTATACGAACTAACTTTAATTTTAATAATTTTTCTCAATTCATCGATCACTCCGCTGGTTCTTTATTCTATCAAAATTTATAGTTAGGGCACATCTTTGTAGTTGGGTAACATAAACTTGATTTTTCGAGGACTCAACTCATTGCATGGAAGTAGCATTAAGACGGAACCAACTGCCAATATGGTGAGTAGTTGGAAAATACTTATGGTTGACTGAAAATTTGTATAATTTTTTTTGTGTGCTTCTTTCGGCTTTCTTAAAGCAATTCCACTTAATGGATATGTGGATTAGTGAGGGCAATCGAGACAGGCGAACGTAATTTTGAAACAATGAAAACAAGCAAATATGTAATGCTATGCATACCTATGTAAGTATGAATTGTACATAATTATAGAGGGAGTTGTGAAGACCTGGTAGGAAATTTTTCCAAAAAAAAAAAAAAATTGTTTTCCTTAGAAATCTTCTGAGTGCTGAAAATTGTCTTTCATAGAACAAATAAATTTGTATTTATCTTAAAATTCATCTGTCGTAGCCTCTTTCAATTTTTTTTTTTTTTTTTGTTTCAGACAGGAAATATTACCAGTTCTAATCAAGAGTTTAATCAAAATTTGTCTGCCAATTTTTCTTTAATATCCTTGGTAGAAATACTGTCTAAATGCATTGCAAAGTAAAATTTTGCGTAGGAAAAAGCTATGTCGTTGTCGGACTTGTAAGGCAAAAATCACTAATTTCATAGAAGCTGACTCTGCAGACGCCTCTAAAGAATGACAAAGAATATTATTGACATAACTGAACGAAGTTCTGTTTCTTATGTACCAAATTCTGGGAGAAGTGAGACACTGATAAGCGTTTAATATCGTCCACAGGTAGTCTTCTGCAAATTTTTTTCCTATGAATGACGTTCTTAAACCCCTAAACACAAAATTGTGGACGAGAAAAAGCATTTAGAATAATTACTTGAAATAGATATGAAATATTTTGTATATTTGATAGCTTTCAACATAACATTATATTACATATTCAACTAATTTTCGAATAATTCGTAGGTAATTGAGATTGAAAATGTATATTTCAAATCTTTTAATGCGAATCTCAAAAACCGTATGTAATAATACCAAGAAATATTTTAGATTTGCTTTAATATGCTTCATTTATCTCTGGACTAAAACATTGCTTCCTCAAAGGCCTTGAAATTCATGCAACCCCATTTCATATTCATTCAAATTGTACATATTCTATAATTTATAGCTGAATTGATAATTTCTACGACTGACATTAATCACTTCACCAGTTTCCCGCCGGGTATTTAATCATATGCACACACCCCGCARAAAAGCAAGCATATGAGGCAATACGGCAAGCATACTTTTAGGATTAGCGGGTAACCAATGTTTGAATATGGCACAGAACAAAGTTGCTGCTATTATTGAAGCACTCTGTGCTTTCAATAATGTTCAATGTAGTTTCTAAACTGCTTTTCAAACAATTCGCCCYTCTACACGCCACACATTAGCTCGCATACACATGAGTTCGTATGTGTACGCAAGAAATTAATATATTGATATTAATGCTAACTGACCTTCTTACGTAAAACGTAAACGTCTTAATACAGTGTTGCTTTTGTAGGAAATCAAAGCATTCACCCTCTAATAACAAGTGGCAAACTTACTGCCACACACACCCATGCTTGCCACACAACTTGGCTTAGCGTAAGTTGGTTTGAATTTAAGCTCGAGGAGGTATATACAWACAAGTATAATCTTATATGCATGCATACGTAAGTATGTATGTAACCGTTGATGAGCGCTGGTCTTTGTGCCGAAGGACTTTTCAATTAACAAGCGAATTAAGTGCGGCTAAGAGCCGGGATCATTCGTGCTCTCTGGCAAAGTACTCGGAAATGGTCGCAATGTTGAAGAGTGAAGTGATGAAAATTTGTGTGATTGTCCATGATAATTAGAGACATTAGGAGCTTAAGAGTTTCCGGTTTGAAGSTGACTCTAGGAGTTCGATGCAATCTTTAAGATATAAGAAAGTGTATGGACCTAGCACAGAATATTAMAACAATTTCGGTTACTTGTMGCTTTTAGAAAACTCCGGCCTGTAAAATTGCCTTAGTTTAGGTGATCATCTCTTTATTCGACGAAAATTTCTTCCCAGTGACCAATCTATTGAGATCTGAGAATAAGTGTATTGTCTTAGTGGAAAACCCCTTTCTTTTATTTCTTTTGACCATTTCGTCCGTCAAATGGTTTGATAATGCTATGTAATAGTCGCGGTTGATGGTTCTTCCTTTTTCAATATAGTTAAAACAARGAAGCAACAGCCTACTCAGCCGGCTGGTGGGGTTTTCCACGCATTGGMGCGTCGTGCAGTCCGCTCGGATGAATGTCGATTGGCTTCGGATTCGGAGTGAACTGTTGGAGCCATGTTTCGTCCATTGTCACATATTGATACAAAAACTCGATTTTATTACGCCTGAGCATTTCCAAACACTYCTTCGAATCATCAATTAGTCAGTATTTTTTGATCAAAAGTAACTTTGCGCAGCACCAATCTTGGAAATAGCTTTCTCATGCCCAAATATTTGGAAATGATATAACGTACGCTCTCGGTTGATATCTTCAGAGGGTCGGCTATCTCCTAGAACTTCACTTTACAGTTATCCAAAATTATTTTGTGGACTTTTCAGATGTTTTCGTCGRTAACAAACACTTTTAGRCGTCCACTGCGTTCACCGTCTTCGGTGCCCGTTTTACCAATCTTAAGCTTAGCCTTGAGSGTTAAGTGTCCGGAAACTCGGAACTACGGGCCTTTTGAAGGTTAGGGCTAACTAAAAATTATATRAATATGTGCCAGCCCGGGATTTTTCAATTGACGTGTTATCATGGCATATGACTTCTTAGAATAACCTRAAAAGCATATAGCAATATATAACATAGTTTGGCTTAATGTAACTTAACATAACATACCGTACCGTAACGTAATATGACATAACTTACCTTAACGTAGCGTAACATAGCCTAATGTAACGTAAATTAAAAAAACTTAACCTAATATTTGGAAAGCTTGTAATACTTTTTACAAAAACATACTTAGCGTAACTGAACGTAGCTTTACGTAGCATAACCTAACTAACGTAAAAAGACTTAAACTAACTTAACATAATATTTCCTAACGTAATGTAACATGACATAACTTAACATGACGTAACGTAACATAACATAAACCAACCTAACATAACATAAACTAAACTAATAATTGGTAAGCTTATAATATTTTTGTTTTAAAACAACAAGACATACGTGCTTTAAATATAATAACATAACTACCGTAACGTAACATAACATATCATACCGTAGCATAACATTACAACAAAACAATTCATATATTACATACTTTTATTTTTTTCCAATGTCCAAGCAATCCAAAACTAATCTCCAAAATATGCTTTTGTATGGCACATCGATGTGATTTCTTCTAATATTGCCCCAAGAGTTCGATAGTTCATATGATACAATATATAGCATATACATACACACATATACATATGTATTTACATGCGTTAATTTGTATGTGTGCTCACGCAAAGCTTTCATAGTTAAGTCCAATTAATTTTATTACTTATTACAATTGTCAATTGCCATTTCTAACACAGATTGAGTTGTTAGATACTGAGCAGCGGGTATTAACTTTTCCTAAAACTATAATCTGTGAACTTAACTGAAGTGAAATGAAAGTTGACAGACATATACATATACAGTGCATATGGCCATATATTTGTAGAAAATATATGAATTAATATAGTTGAACAAGGAAAATTTTCTCAGCTCACATAAACACATACATGTGTATATACATATGTATATTACTATATAGTATTTATGTCGGTATGTAGATTCATATATACATATGTGTGTTTATATATCTTTACATGGCCAGGAATACAATCTTTTTGCCGGCAATTAATTAAATGTGGCATTACCATTTGCTAACTCAAGCTAAACCGTTGCATGAGGACTTACTTTGTCAGAGCTTTTATCAGCAGTGACTTGTTTCAAGAAGTTCGAGGAAAAATCTGAAAGAAATACATACATACTTATGCTGTTGTGCGAACGTGTGAGTTTAACTTTTATAACAATTTTATTTGTTAAAGTGTGTGAAAAAATTTGAAAAAGGTACAGCGAATCCGAAATTCACACACACACACACGCATACATATATATACACCTCAACAACACGTGTGCATTAGCCTCAATAGCGATAATTAACCGTAGCACTCAAGCCAAGTTGACCAAGAGACCGCACTTCTGAAAGGACCAACTTTTTTCCCTACTGTGAATACATTCAGTCTCTCCCTTCCGTCAATATGGTCAACTTATAGTGACATTAAATTCTTCCGAATAACTTAATTCATTGCCATCCGTTATAATTAAATTAAATTAGTACACTTTAACGGTTAGCAAAGCTTAAGAAGGCCGAGGGATGAAAGCAGGCGTTAGAAATTTAATTCGCTAAGCGTGCATCCTTTAAACGTCGCACGGCGAAGTGCGAATGAGCGAAGTTGGAAAGAAAAAACTAAAATTCAGAAAACTTTAATATTTTTGTACGCATTCAGTGCTGCCACTTCGGTTTTCGTGAAGGCAACGACGCTTCGAACCCCCTTGTTCTGGACAATGTGAAAAAAATCCAGTTCAACGACGCAGCAACCAAAGCAAATTAAATCATTTTAATGATTAAATGAGACTAAAGTTGGATTTAGCGCAAAGCTGCAACAGCTCGCAGCGGTTGGAGTTAAGTGGCGTGGCCACAATCAGTAACAACCACCAGGTCTTACRTTTGCCACCCCAATGGCTAACTGACAAAGCTTCAAGCACTGTCATAAAACATAATCGTCACTCATTATGTTAAAGGGCCACTGCTATGCGTGGTCGAAAGAAAATTTAAMCTCATACTACCATATATATACCAGTATGATATGGAATTGATATTCCTTTGTAAAGGTTTGGTCATAGAACGGACATTGATAATGAGAAACCAATAATATAAGTAAAGTGCTGGCTGGCAGGTTGTACAAAGATGCGAAGAGGGTAAGATGAAATATCTCCTGTCATCAAACAAACATTCGTCAAATTCGTGACTTGGTTCCCACGTCACTGCTCACAGTCATAACTTCGAAGTCGTCAGCWCCGAAATCCAACAAGTACTACCTCGGACTAAGTAGGCCATTGAGAAGTAAAGTTCTCTCTCGACGAACAAAGCTTTAACTCTACAAGTTACTCATCATTCCCGTCTTGCTATATGGTGGGCATGTACGATGACAACATCTGATGAGTCGGTGGTACTAGTTTTCGGGAGAAATGTTCGGCGCAAGATTTATGATCCTTTGCGCGTTGGCCACGGCGAATATTGCATTCGATGGAACGATGAGCTGTACGAGATATACGACGACATTGACATAGTTCAGCGAATTAAGAGACAAATGGATAAAAACACTCCAGGTCTGAGAGCCATTCCTTCTCCCAATTCCTGCAGGGCATATAGGAATCGATGTATACAATTTTTTCTTGTATTATGCATCTTCTCACTTCGTCACTACCAATTTAAAGCCAAATTTACTTTTTTATTTCTTCGAAAGCCTCACTTCACTTTCTATTATAAAATTAAATTTAATTGTTTTCTTGCGAAAGTGTACTTTAAATAGAGGTGATATAAAAATAAATTAAACTGTGAAGTATCACAAATATATTACACGAGTATGCTATACACACTTAAACACATAAAATGGCAATCAAAGAATGCGAAACTCTTGATTTGTTGTTCTTTATTTGCACTTTACTGGTATAATAGAAATTCTTTCGTTTGTTGGTATTTTACTACTAACGAGAGAGACTTGCTGAGTACAAATTCACACAGCGAAGATTTTGAAAACTTGAAAAGTTTCAAAAGAATGTCGTGAGAACTGTTRGAGTGTGTCATTCTTTGCGCATCCTTTCTTTTGGGACGCTAACTGTACCAATTGCAATATTGTCATGTTTCTTCAGCTTGGGGTTTCCGATTCTTGTGGGTTGGATATTCACTTCATTTATTTAAGCACAAATTATGTATACCAAATAATAGCTCTACAATAGTACGATAAATTGCCAAAAGTGGACCACTCCAAGCGGCCTTCTTTGCAAACGGATCTTCGAACAATTCACTTTTTAATGCAATGGCGTAGATATTTATTATTGCTTAAAGTCTATATCACACTTAGTGCCTAATATAGCTCATATAGACATCAATCTAGAAAATAAGTACAAGAATTTTACATATTTTATTAGGTGCGAAGATTTACAGCCTCATGGCGTACGTTTTTARATATTCATGTGGCGGTGGCGGCTTATAAACTACCTCACCCTCCTTATCCAGATAATCAGCATACTTAATAACATTCACACAGTTCATACCCAAACGTTCCGCTAATTTCGCCGAATACAAGCTGGTACAGTCCAAAGTCATAAGTGGATACTTGAGCTCTAGCCCCAATCCTTTGAACTTTTCTAGAAGTCTCATACCAATTGCAAGTCCACGTAAACT
This sequence comes from Bactrocera latifrons, assembly GCF_001853355.1. NCBI lineage: Eukaryota > Metazoa > Arthropoda > Insecta > Diptera > Tephritidae > Bactrocera > Bactrocera latifrons. The sequence goes on from NW_017534453.1 coordinate 108,225, forward strand.
CTTATCGACCGCCAGCGCATGTATATGCAATGCTYTCTCAACATTATAACGYTCGTAGACATTGSAGTCGCGCTCGGCCTGAGCCAATATGCCCACCTGCGTACCCCAATTGGATGAACCATAACGCGCGGCCTCCTTAAATAAATGTTCAGCTTCATTACTATGCTTCGGGCCAGACAACAAAACGCCAACTATGCGTTCGCTTAGAATACTGCCAGCTGTTTGTTGTTGCATCGCCATTAAGCTGGTTCCATGCGCTATTTGTGAAATATTGAACTGCTCATCTTCCAGATCCGGATGTCCTTGTGCGCTGCCAATRTTCATCGGTTCATCTGGATAGAAATGTATTCGTATGAATTTAAGCACGTCATCGCTTTCACCCAATTTTATTACGCGAATACGTATATTATCCACTTGGCTCGGTTTAGTCTCGGTACCAGTCATTTCCTGTCGAACACTGTTACTCTAATGAAGTCAATATTTGGAATATTCAGTATTTTAAATGTTTTATCGTCGGTCACGGTTGATAAATTTCCTTGCAACAGCTAGTGGGAGGTGTAATAAGATATGACAATTGCAGCCAACTTAAGGTAGAAAGTCGTATATTCTATATTGTGATAGCGTTCATTAGTAAGTGAACAAAGAGAAAGTAAAGGTTTTGAATCGTTAGCAACTAGCTACCATCAGTAACTAACAGTAGATTTATGACAGTCAGCCGAATGCAGTAAACAGCTGATATCGGCAGAAGTGAGTGCAAAGATAAAGCATTATTTATAAATGTAGTACTCCTCGAAAATGTTAAAGATTTGTGTTTATACACTAGTCTTTGCATTAGAACAGTATAATTACGATCCAATATGTTTCCTGAAGTAAACTGCATTTTTCCAAGAACAATTAGCCAAAAAACTTGTTTTTGGTCGTACATCAGTCGAGTCTATGTAACATAAAAGAGATCAGTTTAATGTCAACTCGTCAGTATTTTCTCAAAGCTCTTTGGAGTCTTTATAACAACATAGCTTATCGAGCTTGAATCTCCCCACTCGTACGCAAAGTTTGCTTGCCTCAGGGTACACCTCTTTAGCCTTTTAAATACAAAAGTACGGTACTTTTGAATATCTCCTTTTCTAATATAAGGCTCTAAGTTAAATCTCTTTAAATCGATTCCATTATAGAAATTTGGACGTAATTTGTTTGGAAAAGTAAGCGDKGCCCCGCCCCCTACTAAGTATTTTGTACATATCTCGGAAACTACTATAGCTATGTCAACCAAACTCTATAGAGTCGTTTYCTTCAGGCATTCCCATATACAGTTGAAAAATGGAAGAAATGGGATAATAACCACGCCCATCWCCCATACAAAGGTTATGTTGAAAATCACTAAAAGTGCGTTAACCGACTAACAAAAAACGTCAGAAACACTAAATTTTACGGAAGAAATGGCAGAAGGAAGCTGAACCCAGGCTTTTTTTAAATTGAAAATGGTCGCCCACTTATGGACCCAAAACCATATCTCAGGAACTACTCRACCGATTTCAATGAAATTCGSTATATAATATTTTCTTAACACCCTGATGACATGTACATTTTGAATTCCATCTGATGCCTTCTCTGTATAATATATACATTAGGAACCAATCATTATAGCGGAATAAAACTTTACGGAAATACGGTATTTGAGCTGAGGTATCCCTTGTGGAAGAATTGTCGTGGTCGGACTATAACTTTTCAAGGTTCCATTTTTATACTCTCGCAAATAAGTTGCTAATAACGGGATATATCGTCAGATATACATATGGTTATATATACCAAAATGATCAGGATGACGAGTAGAGTTGAAATCCGGATGACTGYCTATCCGATCGTGCAAGSTGTAACTTGAGTAAAAATTGAGATATCTTGATGAAACTTGTTATGCGAGAGTATAAAATGTTCGGTGACACCCGAACTTAGCCCTTCTTTACTTGTTTAATTTTGTAACGATTTAGGTAAAATTGTATAATTATTCCTATTACTTAGTGCAATACTTACTTAATTACTTAGTACAATGCAGAAAAAGCATACAAATTACGGCGAACGTGGCTCGAGAACTACATAATTGTTCGCTGAGCAATGCGCCTTAAATGCAATAAAATATTTACTCAAAGCCCCCGTAAAACAGTTGAATGAATACAATTTAAGATAATAATTGACGGGATATAGGCATATTAGTAAGAGAACCGTTTGACAAGTGCTTWACTTTTTACACAAAATATGCAGGCCCATCAGGATATATTGATTGCCCTTAGCCACGTTTTCATGCGGCGAAGTGTCGAAAAGACCGTTCAGAGGTCGAATTCGTCACAGGAAGTGTACAGAATAAGTTCTCACGCAAAAATTTTCACCTTTAGTTTGTCGGCCGCAGATTCTTAGTTTTTCTTCGTCAATCTTCAGTTCTGCTGCCAWTTTTTTCSTGTCTGATCGTTCTATCCATTTAGAAAATGTTCCACTTTTTGCTTTTTGTCTCCGWTTTCGTTACAAGCAGCGATTTTCCAGATCGATCGATTCTTTCTGAAGGATCACGTTGAGTGAATRGGTTAGAGATATAATATCACATAGGCAAACAATTCTATTGTATTCTGAGTATCATTGCTTTTCCCGATGTTTCCCCCATTTCCTTTCTGAATCCGTCACTCCTTAAATCCATGAAATGGCATTCTTCTAATGAAAAAGCTGTTGAGCTGTCGTTCCTTATTTGCATACAATGTTGGACGAGGCTAAAGATCGAGCTTCAAATAAATATGGTTTTTACTGTGAAGGAGATTTKTAGATATGCCTAAGTTAAAGTCTTTATTATTCTTACAAGTGACGTACGGTTAATTAGTTGTTACTTAGATTTCTTCTAACTGTGATTGAACGAKCTCGTTTTACTTCAAAAGGACTTAGAACATCTTATAAGATGAATACTTTCTCTTACAAGTTATTTTAATTAACAATACAAAAAACAGCTTTGCCTTTGAAGATCTGAAGCACTTCTTCATATTTCCGAACAACTGAAATTGAATGTAGTGCCTTGCACTGGTTAGATGGCAGAGGCTAGAGAGGCATTAAAAGGAAAATCAGTGATTCGCCCAACATTTTCTTCTCTAAAATTGTGCATAGTGTTTTCGACTAGGAAGCAGTCGCACAGAGCTATTGAGTGTGAAAATTCTTTCTTTGTTTGAAAAAGAAAACACATTCCATATTTATTCGATAATGAATCTCTGCTTTTATTACATTTTGATCTYTCAAACGATGGAACAAGTTTATCTTCACCTTATTTTAGATACTCACATGGTACTGAGAGGTCAGAATATCTCTTTCTCACGCTTTCTGTTACAGAGTTCTATTCTACTATTTGGAAGAAATATCACACTATATTATGACTACTAAAGTTCCTAAAAGACCAATAAGACTGGGAAACAAAAATTGCCTTGTCAAATCTCTTAGTTTTGACGAACTTGTCTCGACCGTCGGTAGAATTTTTATAAATGTGAGGAAAAGGTCGAATTTTCACTTCAGTTCTAGAGTTATACTGAATAATACAGCTATGTGCCCCAAAAMAGAAATATTGAGAACTTCCGCCGCCATAGAATTACAATATTAATACCAGAACAGAGTAACAGTGACAAGTCATTCACGGTGAAAACTTCATTGTTTTTCTGTTTTGTTCAAAAGCAACATTTGAAATCAAACAAYTTTTTGGCAGAAATTGGTAACAAAATTGTAAATAAACAAATTCATGGGAATATAAACATTAACGATTTCGGACTAAATTAACCGACAACAAAACAGAAAGCAGTAGAATCCACGCAACTACGAACAAAAAAAAAAAAAGAAAAAAAATCGTTGAAAGTAAACAAATAAATTTGCGCAATAAAACCAAAAATTTATTCTAAACCACCGATCTCGGCAAAAACGAATCAAATGTCTCGCCGCAGTAAGAAGTGCTGTTGGGATGCCAACGATTGGCTGCCGGCCGAAGTCATATACTGGCTGAATGTGCCCAGTTTTCCGCCGGTCTGGAGTCGTTTAAGCAAAAAGAACTCGGCCAATGTGCCGCGTTGCATACCGGCRAGYARGTGCGGGGTCTACGACATCGAAATCCCGAATGAGCTTTKKTCGTTATGGGGCTATCTGCATCCATGCAACCAAGTYTTCAATCCTAAACCGTGCGGCAAGCAAAGTTGGGCCTGCAACATAGTGGCTTGCTGTGCGGCAAAACTTTATCCGCTGGCGCATTGGAAGCCACACCTCTTGGACAACATTGTGATCAATGGCGATCGTTATTATTACAATAGTTTGCGTAAATTCCRCGGCGAAACCTMTCAATTCACGCTAAATGATCTGTGTGATACTTGTTGTTTGGATAACTTACGCTTTAAAGTACACACAGAGATGGTTTCATATGGCGCACTCTACGAGCAAGACAACTCGCCTATAAAGAATTTAGCCAAGAGCCTGATCAATTTCTTCAGTCAACATAAGGTGGGTCTCCTGCATTGTCGGCACCTGCGTGCTCTGGTCATTGGACGTGATAATTGCAACGGTTGTGTTGGTGGTGATTAYTTCATGTTCGACTGCCAGAGCAAGGATTATCCACTCTTCGGCAAGGGTGACTGTAGGCCCTACTTGCTGCGCTGTAAGACGCTGCAAATGCTGCTCTATTGCATTGTGATGGCGCTTGAGGTGCGCTGCAAGAAAGTACAGTTTACATTGCATAAGGTTGGCATCCGTTATGAAGGTCCAATACTCGAAGATCAGGATGAGGACGAATTAAAGAAGTTGCAGCGAATCATCGCAAGAAGAAAGGAGAAACCCGTGAAAGTGGGAATTGCGAGAATTCGAAATATTTGCAAAAGCATTCAGKGTCCGAAGAGATGAACGTCAGAAACCTGTTTCACCGATTTGAAACCAAAAATAATCCGTACAGATCTGTGACATAGATCTACATAATTTTAATGGGCAGTCCAACTGAATCGAGATATCCCAAGGCTTTGAAAAACTCGTTGAAGAGCCTTTAAAAATACCTGCGAGTTATCGCACTGGAATCTTTGTGTGTCAGTTGCAAAATTTCCACAAAGAAATGAGTTTGTCTACTGAGCCATTGAAAGTTCTAAACTATAATCCTACAGGTATTTAATATGTCCTGTGCTCTCCATCAGCTCCGATTTCGGACCCCATTCTACTGTAAAGTTTTTAAAGCCGACGATGGAAGCCCCATTAAGGCAGCAATAGAAAGATTGTTACAAAAAACTCTCTATCGTAATTTCATTATTAWCGGAACAGTGGCGGTTGAGAGCTTGGACTTGAATATTACTATTAAGGACTTCAGTCCTTTAGCTGGGTCAATACTTCCGTTGTCGGAAGGTTCTTCTAGTCCGAGCTTCATGCACCCAAAAGTATACGTCTCGTTCTATTTATATACGTATGTTTAGACTGCTAGGTACCGGATTGGCACCCATCTAGTAAGACAACAATTTTTTCAGTTGCTGAAACGAATTTTATTAGTATATCTTTTTTAATTACTATTTGGTAGAAAAAACAGTCTTACCCGATTTTTGATGAGCTCAAGATGCCTCGAAAATATAAAACCCTTTTTCCGGAAATTTATACAATGTCTTAGTCAACTCTCAGGTCTAATTGGAAACCCTTCCGATGAGGACTCCAAACGTACTGCTTTTACTACGTTCACCCCTTTATATGTATATATTTATTTATTGATTGAGTTTCAACTGTCAAAGAAGATAATACTCMCGCGAAATAATCACGTTCCAGCGCCCTAAATTGTAAAAGCTCTTACTTTTAGACAAYCTCGCTCCATCCTAACCTTACAAACAAATATTTATTCAGTGGTAAACAATTTATTTTTCTCTTAATGGCTTTATCACAACTTGGAGCCAAATATACTAAAAAAGATATACAAWATCTACGACAATAAGTACGAAACATTTATTGTATAGTAGGTATGCTTGAACATTTACAGCCTCATGGCATACGTTTTTAGATATTCATGTGGCACTGGCGGTTTAAACACCACCTTACCGTTCTCATCGAGATAATCCGTGTACTTAATGACATTCACACATTCCATACCCACACGTTCACATAATTTAGTCGCATAAAAGCTGGTGCAGTCCGCAGTTATGAGTGGATAGTTGAGCTCACGACCCAAGTCTTTCAACTTCTCTATGAGTTTCGTTCCAATTCCACGTCCACGGAAACTTCTATCGACCCCGGCAACATGTATATGCAACGCTCTCTCAACATTATAACGCTCGAAGACGTTAGAATCGAGCTCTGCGTGTGCTAAAATCCGAATCAAAGTGCCCCAATTGGTCGAACCGAGACGATCGGCCTCTTTAAATAAATGTTCAGCTTCATTACTATACTTCGGACCAGATATCAAAACGCCAACTATACGTTCGCTTGTGACACCGTTAACTATTTGTTGTTGCACTGCTATTAAGCTGGTTCCATGCTCTATTTGTGATATAGCGAATTCTTCATCTTTCGCATCTTGTTGTTTGCCAATATTCAACGGTTCATCTGGATAGAAATGTATTCGGAGGAATTTAAGCACCTCATCGCACTCACTCGGTTTTATTACGCGAATTTGTATATCGTTCACCAAGTCTACTTCAGTCATTTTCTACCGAGGTCTAATACGCTAATGATGCCAATATTTGGATTTTTCATAATTTTTAATGTTTTCTCAATAGTGAGAGCTTATAAATTATCGTGCTGATGATATGGATGAATGCGATAAGATAATTGTGATGCCGACTTAATGAAGCTAAGGGAATGTAGTCGAATAGTCTATATTGTGTCAGATTTCATGGGAAAGTGACTAAATAGAAAGTAAGAGCCGGTAGAGATTTGATAAGGAAAACATACATATAAATACAAATCGACGCACGATAGTTAGCAGAATTGTATAAACAGCTGATTTCGTCGGGAGTGATTTTTCACACAAATATTTGCCACATTGACTTTTCATCAAAAGTAAGTAATACTGTAGGTCAATGTTCAGTAAAGAGGTTATATTTCTAGCACAAATGATTTGTCACATCTATTTTCGAGCGTCTGATACCGATAAATGGGATATAGCATGGATTTTGAAGTGGCTACCTAACTCCAAAGCATGTGTTTTCCATACAAAGATTCACTACAATGGAGAGATAGCTAAGTGATAGCCGTCTGCTTCTACAGCAAGAGGATTGGTTGACTGTTAATGCAGAATGCTCGATGTACTTGATGTACATACTTGGTATGAGGCATTTAACCTGTCTCTTATACACATCTATGCAGAATGCTCGATGTACTTGATGTACATACTTGGTATGAGGCATTTAACAGGGTATTAGG